>NC_081407.1:684867913-684987913 GCF_030272615.1 Cryptomeria japonica | reverse complement strand
TTCCTCACTTCTAAGGTTGAACTTTTCCCAAGAAAAATAGTATCATCAATGAAGTTTTGGTGAGAAAAAACTTGTGGGGAAGATGATGGAGACAAACCCTTAAGGTTACAAATATGCACCTCCTTCAAAATGAGTCTACTAAGAGCTTCACCCATCAAGATGAATAGAAAGGGGGCGTTAAGATCCCCTTGTTGTAAACCTCTAGAAGCATGAGAAAAACCAAAAGGGGATCCATTGATGGTCATAGAAAATTTAGGGGTAGCCACTAGCTAGGAGATCAACTACAAAAAATTACAACTAAAACCAAATGCATGTAACACTTTGAAAAGAAATTGCTAATTAACATGATCAAAGGCTTTGAGGAGATCTGTTTTCAGAAGGAAACCATGCTTTTTATTAACCAACAAGGAATGAATGTTCTCATGCACAATCAAAATAGAGTCAATAATTTGGCACTCGAGGACAAAACCATTATGTTGGACAGTGATTAGCTGAGGGAGGAAGCCCTTCAAGCACAGAACAAGAAACTTGGAAAAGATTTTATATAAGGAGTTGCATAAGCTAATAGGGTGGCAATCCTAGAAAATATTAGCTTTATCTCTCTTAGGAATAAGGAAAAGGAAGGTGGCTAAGTTCCCTAAGAAGGGAGTGGGAACCAAATAATTCTTTGGCAACATCAATAACATCCCAAGCAATAATATCCCAGAAAATTTGGAAGAAAAACATCAGGAAGATGTCAAGACCTAGAGATTTATTACCTTCAAAGGAGAAGACAACAACATGAACCTCCTCATTAGAAGGGATCTTAGAAAGGAACCTATTCATATCATTGGTGACTAGGCAAGGGATCTCCTTGAGAATATTCAACTAGCAATCTTGTGATAGAATATAATCATTAGAGAGCATAGATGAGAATAATTAATGGTCACTGCCATAATATCCTCTTCTTTATCTAAAACAACATTATTATAGGAGGTAGATTGAATGCGAATAGATGAACAATGTTTCAAAATGGACATATGACAGAATTTAGTATTACAGTCCCCACTCTAAAGCCACATCACTTTGGGTCTCTGCTTCCAAAACTCCTCTTTTGCAATGATATCATGGAGTTTAGAAAGAATAGAAATCTCACAATCCATAAACATCTGAATCTCTTTTTGGACATCATCAAGGTCACTCTTAAGCTTACTTTTGGATTGAAAAATCTAGCCAAAACAAGATTTGTTCCACTTCAATATATTAGACCTGACCGAAGAAATCTTTTTGCAAGTCCTAAACATAGTCAAGCCATCCATATCAATACTCCACCAATAGTAAATGGTAGGAGATGAACTAATCTTTAATCTTATCAACAAGATCAGGGTTCAAAGTCCATATTTTTTCAAATCTGAAGGAAGGTTTTCTTACAATTCCCCATAGAAGTCGCCAAGACAATTGGAAAATGATCAGAACCAATACAAGACAAGGAGGACAGAGAAAAGAATGCCTAGTCAACCAATCCGAAGAAATAAAAGTCGTATCTAGCTTAACCTAGATGAGATCAAAACCACTACATCTATTCAACCAAGTGAAGGCAATTCCTGCAAGATCTAGATCTAGAAGAACTTGAGAATAGATAAGCTAAAGAAGATCATGCTTGATATCTTTCATGATTGGAGCACCTACCATTTTTTTCCTTTTGAGAAATCATAGTGTTAAAATCTCCCATAATAATCTATTTATCTACTGGATATTTAACTTTGGAATCACAAAGCAAAGACCACATGGCTTCTCTCACACTTTTATTATTCAGAACATAGATATTGGACATGATCCAAATAGTTCATTCCCTCAAATGCTCCATTATGGTAGCAATATGTCTAGGATCAAATAGAATAATTGTACCCTTAATTAACCTGGGATTCCAAAAAGTAGCTATGCCACCAAAGGCACCATCAACATCACAACAATGAACTCCATAATCCTTAAAAAAACAATTTTAATTTAAGAAGTTTATCAGATTGCATCTTCATTTGTTGCACTAGAAGAATATCAGGTTTATGATCTCTAATCATGTTAGATAAGAGATCATGTTTGTGGGGCTTATTCATCCAACAAATATTCCATGAAATGATCTTCATTTAGAAGAGTGTGGCAAGCCAACAAAGCCCATCTCCTAAAGGTTTCTTTGAGTACCTTCTGCCACATCAAACTTACTTTTTCTATCTTTTTTTATTGTGTTTGTCGGTCTACACACACTCTTGGAGACAAATCAGAGTCTGGTTTCTAGCAATTCCTAGTTTTAACCCTATTAGAATGCAAAGGGGGGGAATATTTTGCCTATTCCTTGGCTTAACAACTATAAATTTGGTTCTTCTTCAAAAGGAGCAGAGGCTTCCACGGGAGAAACCACATTCCTCTTGACCTCATTTGAAAATCCAACAACACCAGAGCTCGAATCAGAATCATTAGGGATATATACCACTAAAACCATTGAACTTGCATTCTCTTCCATATTTTTCTCCATATTCATAGAGATAACATAAAAAGCTTAAGTGGGAATCAACATCTTTATCAATAAGGACACCTTCAATTCTCAAAATAGGGGCCTTACTTGTCTCGTTATCAACCTTATTTTACTCTAGAGGCATTTGGGGCTCCTTCTTCTTCCAAACTTTCTTGACAACAGTGAGGGGATTCAGCCAGACAATCCCCAGCCTAATGCCCACCTTTTTTGCAACAAAAACAAGCAAAGGGAACATATTCAAACTCCACTGACTTAACCCAAGCACCCAATTTGGAATTAAAGTTAATATCCAAAGGAAGATCCGCAAACTATTTGATGTTCACACAAATCCTAGCATACACCATCTTTTTTTTAGACGAGGTCATGGGGTCAATTAAGATTAGGTCCCCAAAACAAGCAACGAAGCCTTTGAAAACTTCCTCATCCCAAATTCAAGGGGAAGACTAGGCAATCTAACCCACACAAGAGCAACATCGCAAGATGAGTCCTTGAGATTAAAACCTAACACCCATGTCCTCAGGGAAAGAGAATTATGCCCCAACATCCAAGGCCCTCCAGAGAGCATAGAGCAGAGGTCTTCTTAACAGGTGAAGGCAAAGGAGAAAAACCCTTTTGCCATTACAATAACATTGACCTGACCTTTACCTTTCTATTTCCTGGCGATCTAGGCTCTAACAAATTCAATGTTTGGGAGAGGGCCAACAAACTTCCCCACAAGCAAGCACTCCATAATAGAAACCCTTATCCACAATGCAATCCACGATAGAAATAGAACAAGATCCAAAAACTGGGTCCACAGAGAAAGAAATGGGAATTGAACTCTAACCTTTAAGGTGGGAGTTGAAAATATCCATCCATTTTTTATTCCTCTCTGGAAAGTCCTCCATTGCAAGTAGAGAAATTGAGCCACTAGGGCCCTTAGGCACAAGATTCGGGGGACCTGGGGGAACATAAAATCTCTTTCCCCACCATCATCCATGTCATTATGGTCCTTGGGCTAGTTAGTCCGATCCTCAGTCACCTGACTATCCCCCTTAGAATCCTCCAATCCATCACATGCACCACCTTTGCCATTTCTACATATTCCCACCTTTGGACAATTCAAAATTTTGCCTGCTCCTCCTCCACTCGACACCATTTGATGATTATGATAAATTAATGTAATGTTTAATCCAAGTTCTAGATTTGAATTAATACAAGGAAATGGAGTTTTATTTCCTTTATGACTATTTGGTTTGATTTCTACAAAGATAGTTTGAATTCAAATTCTGCAAGTGTTATTAGATTCAATTTATGTAAGCATAATTAGATTCAATTTATACAAGCATAATTAGATTAATTTTTTGTAAGGGTAGTTAGATTTTATTTCAACAATTAGAATAGAATTTACTTTTCAACAATTATGTGGTATATTAGGGAACTCCATTACTTTGATAGTGAGTTTAAATTCAAACTAGGCGATCTATTACAATCATTACTTTAGATGATTTTCTTATGTTAGAGTTAGATTTTTAAGTGAGCTAAGAAAGTTAGAGTAGCCTAGAGTCCCACCAAGATGGATCCGGGTAGCTCGGGACTGAAAACATATAAAACAATTTCACAAAGAAAACTCCCAAAAATCACCTTCATACCATAGATAGCTTTATACACTTCCCAGGTTGACATAAAATTAATCAAATGGCATAAGAATTGTGACATGCAATGACCCTACCCATATTATCTCTAACTCTACCTCAATCACCACATCTCTATATCTTTCTATTGACCTATATCTATGTTTGTCTCTCTCTCTATCTATATATATATTCATGTTTATCTACTTCTCCCTCTCCCTCTCCTTATCTCTCTCTACCTCTCACTTTATCTCTTTGTCCTTTGTGTCTCTCTCTATCTTCTCTCTATCACTCAATTTCCCCCCTCTGTATATGTTTCTATATCTCCCTTTCTATCTCTATCTCTTGATCTTTACCTTTATTTTTCTCTCTCACTCACTATATACCTATCTACTCTCACCCCATCTCTATGTATCTCCATATCATCCCTCTCTATCCATCTCCCTATTTTTCTCTATCTCTCCTTGTCCCTCTCTCAATTTCTCTTTATATCTATCTTTCTTCCTCTCTCTAACTCTATATCTCTAGATATCCTATATTTGTATCCCTCTCTCCACCTCTCTCTCTCTCTCTCTCTCTCCTTCTCTCTAACTCTATCTTTCTCTAAATGACTACCTTTTTTACTTAACATTTCATATAACATGAACATGTTATATAATGCATGTATAATGTTATTTTTTTACATATTAATACACATGCATTTGATTTAAAATTTCTCATTTAGATATCTTTTTCTCTCCCAATTTATTACAACCATTCTTGTATATTGTAATACTATAAATACAAGATTCTATTTTTAATAATTTGAGTATCATTAGGAGACACCATCTTGATTCCATCTTACATTTGGATTGTAGTTATCATATATTTTCGCATGGGTGTCATTATACATTGTTTATGTTGAAATTAGATATCAAAATTATTGTAAAACTTAATAGATTCAACCACTAAACCCTAGTCCTACAATGAATCCAACATAAAACCAATAGAGAACCATAAACATGCAAATAAACAAATTAACTATATTATACCATTCACTTGCTCCATGGGTTTGATATCCATTGTCCTCCTATCTCCATTGATCTTGCTTGATATTATGGTTGCTCTTAGACTTTGTGTGCACAAGAGCTCAATAGAGAATGGATGTGTTTGAGTATGTAATTTGGCAGAGTGTAGGTACTTCACTTGATTGATTGATATGAAAGGAGAGAGGAAGAGGTCTCTTTTATAGAGAACACCGTAGAAATGTAGGGCTAGGATTAAGAGGTGGAAGGATAAATGGTCGACTCAAATTAGAGGGTAGGTAGAGGAAAAAGATAATGAAAGAATGAATGAATTAAATATTTATTTATTAAATAGAAGAGGTGAGGCCAATTAAATAAAATTTTATTTAATTAGGCTAGGACAATTTTAGGTGTCTACATACACTATTTAATATTTGTACAATTTTTTACATATTTTTTTATGAGGACATTGACCTCCATATTTCAACACACAAGTATACCTTATTACATTATCTTTCCCATGTGAAGCCTCTTATTCCATATGATATTTCATGGTTTGATCTTACATTATTGTTCTCCCTTGAGACATTTCTCTTATATTTAGTGGTATTATACTAAGTTCTCTCCTTTATAATTGTTGTCCCTTTCCCTTTATCATATATTTATTCCTTGTTTTTGGCCCTTACATATAGTTTCAATTCCATATAATCTTTTAAATCATGACTACGAAACTATGGCATTACCTATAGTTTTTAATGTTCATTCTCTTGGGTCCCATATTGGAAACAATCATAATCAACAATATCATCTCCAACCCACATGTGTTTAGAAGATGAATTATTCATAGTCCTTTCCACATCTTAACATTGTTATATGAGTAAATGCTCACATGTTTCGATTACATTTAATTTTCATTTATTATTTTTATCTCTTCTAGTTATTCTCTATATCATATGGATAAATTAGATGTTTAAGGTTTATATCCATTCACACATGCTACTACATAGAGATACGTTGATGATTATATTAAATTATCAAGAATTTCATCTTATGGAGAAGACATGCATAAAAGCTAAACACACATGAGCATATGCTTATAGGGTCCTTTAATTTATATAAACCATATGGCAATATCCTTTTAGTGTTTGAGATATTTACTTTATAAACATGTTTTTTACCGTTGCACACTTGTATATGCATGATAATTCTCAAATTCATATGCACCTCAAAGTGGAGGCAAAGTGCAAAGATGAGATTTACATACCCATGTGATTTCCCATTTAGTTTTGTGTTTATTTTGAGGGGAGTGATTTGATACATTATCATAGTAAAAAATGGTGTCATCATGTGTAAATTTGAATCCCTTTCCATATGCTATTCATTGCCACTTATTCCCACAACCATGATCACAAACTGTTATACATTCACCATTTACAACTCCTAAATAAAGATAATTTTTTAAAATATGTTGTTATGTCCTTTTATTTATATTCATTCAATGCATTCATTGTAATCATATAACAATTTTCTAATCACTAAAGAATCAAGGAGCCAATTTACAGTTTGATTGGTAACCTACAAGAAACCTAGATCTACATAACCATTTTAGAGGCATATGCATGAATGAGGATTATTTATTTTATCATTTTTTAGTTTTTGAGGGTTGATTTAGGTTAAATAAATTTAATAAATAATCAATATCCCTTAGAGAATTTCTAAATACCACCAAGTTTCCAAACATTCAAGAAAAGTAAGCAAACTACCACACACCAAGAAAAGTGAAGAATCTTTGTTTGTGTAGCGTCGTAAATTGTACGCACTTGCTAGGGTGGTACAATTTCACACCTAGTTTAGCACCCGCCTTGGCGCATTTTGCATTTTGCATTGCATTTCCCCTTTAGCACTTAATTAATTAAATTAATTAGGTCTAAGGTTCTATTTTATCATCTCCCACATCATAAAGTTGAGCCCTTTCATTAAAGTGTGCCCCTTTCATTTTATTCTTCCAATACATCATTTAATCAAAAACCTTGATTAGGTCCTATTTTGAACTTGGGGGCTTGATTTCGAGGGTCAAAACATCTCGGAATTAGCTGTAACTTCGGGATTCTCTCTAAAATCATCATATCCGACGGTCCTAAAAATTTGGCGAAAAGTTGTCGGGACCATGGCGCCCGGAGTGCAACATGGTCCCGGACATTTTTCCCGAAATTTTAGGAGCGCGATCCAATCATAAAATAAAGCTTAACCCCAAGAAATTGGTGGGAGATTCAATCTCTAAGTCGGCCTAAAGTCGAAATTAAGACCTAGGGTTTCATACATAAGAGCTCTCTTTCTTCATTTGAAAGGATCCGAATTTTGGCTTTCGAGGACCTTCTATGCAGCGAAAGAGCAGATCTTTGAAGACTTCAACAACATTCAATATCCTTCTATCAAGCATTTATCAATTTCATTCATCCATTTAGGGCTTGGAAGACATTGAAGAACAATAGGAGATTACCGACTGAAGATTGGCTTGTACTCCTCCCTTGAGGGTTGGGTATGATTTCATGTTGTTTTCATGTCTTTGCATAAGCTTCAATATATCCTTTATTCATGCTTTAGATCACTTTGCATCTTGATTTAGAGCATTTACATTATCATTTACAAGCAATTAGGGTTTACTTTCTAGGTTGCTCTAGTTTGCTTTCTTGCATTTAAGGACCTTGCACACACACTAGGTCTGCACACACAATACATTTTACAATACAACTTGGCTATTCGTGGAGGTGGAAATCACCGAAGCGGGGGTTTGACTAAGGCAAAACCCTATATAGCCGCCCAAACACCTTTTCAGATATAAGTGCAGGTTTCAGGACTCGGACGACGCCGCAAGTTGCAGATCCGAAAGAAGCAGACTGAGACAGAACAACACACCAAATTTCAGAGCAAAAGACCAGGACAGGGGCGTGGGGCGCCCTGGTCCTGCCAGGACAGGGGCGCTGGGCGCCTTGGTCCCTGGGACAGGGGCGCTGGGCACCCTGGTCCTCCTGACAGACAGCAAGTTTCAGCATTTTGACAGCTTTTCAGGTTGCAAAACAGTAGTTTTCGGAGCAGTTTTAGGGGCAGAATCAGGACAGTGGCGCCCGCGCCCCCGTCCCGAACATTTTCAGTTAGATTTTAACTCCGGGTACGCATTTTCATTCTTGTCTTGTCCTTGTGTTTTCAGCCTTCCATTGTTTAAGTTCAATTCTGCAATCTTGTTATTAGTTCATACTTGCACTTTGGGGTTTGGGATTGAACTTGCATCATTTTATCTTTCAATTACAATAAAGGAATAGAAATCCTAATAGGTAGCCCGTGGCTCTCTCTTCCACAAAAAGAAGTAGCCAATTGTGTGATACCTCTAGGCTCTTTCGTATTCCACAAGTGTGTGGTTGAAAGTGAGATTAGGGCATGTTTGCTTAGTGTCACTTTTTCTCCCACACATTTTGGTTAACCCGACGTGAATCTATCATTGCTTCCTCTTGCATTGCATTTGTTAGATCTAGATCTAGATTTAGTGTGTTTTCATTTCATTTTCATTAAAAAGGAAAAAAAAAAGTGTTTTTCTTTGCATTGTGTGTTTAAATTTTATGCAATTTCAAAATGTCAGATTTTTATTTGCAAGATGTTCATATTTGTGATGATTATGAGTTAGATGAAGCTTTAGATGAATTTTTGAAACCTAAATATACCAAACCTTCATTTTACCAAAAACTCATAAACATTGTTACTATGCCATTTCGTTGTGATGAGAATGATAAGTCGAATGATTCCTCTCAAGGGTACATTCCTATCAGCTCTTCCACTGAATCTAGTAACATGGTTGTTTTCAATGATCCCCTCTATGAAGAGATATCTCCTTTTGAATCAAAAGATAAACCTTTTAATAGATATGATCATGCTTTGTTAGATGATGCCCTTGATGACTTTGTGGCTCTTAAAAAATGCTCCCTTCATGAGGATCCTTTTGTGCAAGAAGATGACATTATCCCTACATTTCCTAGTGATGGCATTTCCTTTTCCAACAAAATTCCCACTAGAGATGATGAATTAATGATAAATGCTTACCCTTCTCCTAAAGTTTGTCTTACCCATAAGCATCCCTTAGAGAAAGAAGATGAAATAATAAGCAATTTCCTTAATTCTCTCTCCCCTATTGAACATATTTTGAGGAAAGAGGATGAGTTTAACACATCTATTGATGCTCTCCCTCCTAAGGATGAGGAATTAATAAACAATGTTATCTCCTCTCCCAAAATTGACAATACTTCAAACATTCCTTTCAACAACCTCACTATTTGGGATGAACCATTAGAAGAAGGTATAGATTATTCTCTACCCCTAGCCAAACGGGATGAAGTCAAGATTGGAAACTCCCTTGATAGTTTCTCCCCTTCCTTGAATCTCAATTATTCTCCCTCTAAAAACAAAGCATCTCCCTCTCCTCAACTTGGTTCTACTCATAAGGAAACCCTAGTTCAAAGCAAGATGGTTAACATTTCTTTCAAAGATCTCCCTCTCAAAAGTGAGACTTTAGAGAGTAATGTTGATCCTTCTCCTAGAGAGTTTATTCCCCATGTAGATCCTTTGATGATAGAGGATGATATGACCTTTCCTAGTATTACTCTTCCTACTAGAACATCAATGCCTATCCCTTGTCTCTCTCCTAAAATTGATCTAATCTGTGATAAGATTTTAGTGCAAGAGAAGACTATCAATAATTCTTCCAACACTTTTGTTCATTCCTCTAAACCATCCTCAATCAATTTGATACATGTGAATGAAACACCTAACAAACCTCTCTTCACTGTCCAAGGTGCTTGTCCTTCTCAAAATTCTCAACCTTTAAATAAGCTTATCTTAGTGGTTCAAGGTGGTTATGCTAATGATTCTTTTTGCACTCCTAAGAAACCTGTTATTACTGTGCAAGGAGGTTATTCCTCTAAGAGCCCTTATGAGTATGCTAAGCAATTGACTAGAGAGAGTTATCATGCGGTTGCCCATACTTATAATACTAGAAACAATAGGCAACCTAATCCTCCTCTAGTTATCCCAACTTCACTTCCTCCTTCCCAACCTATTCTTCCTCAAGCTCCACGTATTTCACAAGTTCTTGGTAAGGAATATGATCTCATAGAACAACTTAAAGTTACCCCTGCTAAGATATCCCTTTGGGATTTGATCCAAACTTCTTCCGCTCATCATGGAATGTTACAAGACGCCCTGAAAGATTTGAATGTTCCTCCACCCAATACATCTAGTAATATAGTGTCTTTGGTTAACTCTATGATGAATCCTAAAGCTCAAATTGTGTTTACTCAAGATGAGTTGCCTACTAGTGAAATTCAACATCAATATGATCCCTTGATGATTGTGGTTATCATAAATGACACGGCTATAAGACGAACACTAGTAGATAATGGCTCTGGCCTTAATGTATGTAGCATTAATCTATTGCATAAGATGAATGTGGATACATCCCTTATTGAGCCTGACTCTCATCCCATTCGAGGCTTTGATAATGTGGCTAAGTCTTCATTAGGTATTATCACCTTACCCATCACAGTGGGACCTGTTACTTTGCCTACTCCTATCCATGTTATGTCGGGAAATTTAACATACAACTTGTTATTAGGGAGACCTTGGATTCACGGTATGCAAGCTGTCCCCTCTACATTGCATAGACAAGTTAAATTCATTTATAACAATAAGACATATACCTTGATAGGTGATACTAATTTTCAAGCTTGTTTGCAAACATCTAAGCCTTCCTCTTCTAGTAATGACTCTTTGAACAAGATACCTATGGATGAATCCTTACCCTCTGATAATCAAAATTCTTTGGATGAGTCTGAAGCTCCTGAAGAAGATCCTTCTCAACTTGAATATACGCATGAAAAGGCTTTTGATCCTGAGAAGGTTCTCGCAGAAGACGATTGGGGATCTCTTGATTTTAATCCCACCTTTGTAGGTGAGTATAGGGTTCCTCCTAGAGAGTTTAAAGTTAAAAAGAAGGAAGAAATTAAAAATCAATCAATCTTACCTGAACCTATGAGCAATAATTTTGTGGCCGCTTCTCAAACTTCTTCTCCTCACACCTCTAATTATGAAGAGTTTGATTCTTTGTCTTATGAAAAACCACCTTCTCTTTCTGAAATGGCTGATCGTTATGGTCGTGGTTTTCTCATTTTTGCTAAGCATGGGTATCATGGAAATGGTTGTGGTGCTCATGAACAAGGGATGAAGGTTCCTCTAGAGACTAATTTTCACAATTATGCCTTTGGACTTGGCTACAATCCCTGCAAATGCACTAAAGCATCTAAAAGACCATCTCTCAATGTGAATGCTATATTTAGTAGTGATGATGATCTCACTTCAACTAAATCATCCTCTACTTCTATCAACTCTCATTCCCCTCATAAGGAAATCTTGGCGATGAACAAGTCTCTTTATGACTCTCCTCAAATTTCTAAATCCACTTATGAATCTTTATCTCCTATTCATCATAAAGTCCTTTCCTCTAGGGATAAGGCTCTAATAAATTACACTCATCCTTCTTCTAAGATTTCATGTAACTTTTCTTCTTCAATTTTTATCATTTTATACATGTTTTTGATCTCACTTATAGTTGAGAATTTAACATGTCATATTCAAATACCTCATTTAGTCTATCCTGTCTTTAAATAACATTAAGGGCTATTATGTTGCTCATCATTATGTGACATTTATGATGGTACAATTTCAAGTGCAATCATATTTTTGAAGCAACATAATAGCCTAATTTTCTTGTTCCTATGGGGACAAGAGTGATTTCATACATCTCTTCTTTTGCTTATGTCCAAATCTCTCCCTAGAAGATTGTGTAAGTCCTTCTCATTGACCTTATCCTTGGGAGGCAATGATCTTTCCTTATTTTTATCTAAGGATCCACTTTTTCCTATTTTGTGGATGGTGTGGACTTTATTACTTGATGTTATGCCTTGTACGCATTTGTTGTTGTTTGTTCAAGGATTCTCTCTTACAAGAGGTGTAAGTCCTTGACTACAACCTCTTTTGCACTGGGTAAAATACATCCATAATGAATTCACTCTCCTAATTGGGTTCAAAAGAGCGTCATCCTTCATTAAGAATCACTTTCACCTCGCAAAAGAAGGAAGTATTGCATTCTTATTCTCTGCTTTGTCTTATTCTAGGAGATGTTATATTTGTCTAAGACAATTCCTCTCGGGGATAGGTGGCTTTTGTACAAAGATCTCTTCTCCTCTAAGGATCTCCTTTACACATACTACAAGATATCCCTTTCCAACTATCTTATCCTTGCTTAAAGAGTGCAAAACTCTCTTGCTTGGATCTATGACATTGTTGCATTTTTGGGGTATCTTCTTTTGTGATGAAGGTAGGTATCCTTGTTCTACTTTTCTTATGACATAAACATTACACTTTTTGAGCAGGTGATTATTCTCGGAACCAGAGCACAGACTCTTAGAGCGAGATGTCACGCTTTTGTACTATACATATACAGGTTGTAGCATACTCGAGCATAGACTCCTATGAGGTGCTTCTAACCTCCCTTACACACACATGCACGAGGTTGAGTGGAACTAGCGGCATAAGGCTAGACTTTCTCACTCTCCTCCCTTACATGGATCACCTAGACAGACTCTAGGGGCTAGTTTTCCATGTCCTTTTTCCCATGGATCACCTAGACAAGATCTAGGGGCGAGAAGTCCATGTTTTCTCTCTCACTATTCTTCTCATGGATCACCAATGTGTGTATTCATGCCTTTTTCCTTTCTTTTCTTCTCTTTGCATTTTGTTTCCATTTACTTCCTTCATCTTGTGTTAGAGAACTCTCAAATCGTCACACTCTTTGTTGTGTTGGAATTGAGATTTAGTCCTCTTTCTTACCAAATGATTCTCCATTAGTTTTTGATCTCATATCAAATCTTCTTGTGAGCATTTGTCATCAATTTTCTTTAACAATTCGAAGTGGTAAACATGATACCCTGTTTCAACTCACTAAAATTAGCAAGCTGAAACGGGGGGGAGGCATATAGCTACCCTCGAATTTTCATCACCTTCCTTAGTAAGCATTACGTGATTTTGTGATCTAACATGTGGTTTTGTAGGGTGCGGTTCCTAACTGTGTACTGCAGATACCGCTGGGGGCTTCGTTCGACAGACTTATGGATATATCCTTTTTCAAATAATGTTTACTTTTCTGTACTTTAGCTTGCATATGCACGTAGTGTTCATATGACCGCTAAAGTGGGGGCTAAATGTAGCGTCATAAATTGTACGCACTTGCTAGGGTGGTACAATTTCACACCTAGTTTAGCACCCGCCTTGGCGCATTTTGCATTTTGCATTGCATTTCCCCTTTAGCACTTAATTAATTAAATTAATTAGGTCTAAGGTTCTATTTTATGATCTCCCACATCATAAAGTTGGGCCCTTTCATTAAAGTGTGCCCCTTTCATTTTATTCTTCCAATACATCATTTAATCAAAAACCTTGATTAGGTCCTATTTTGAACTTGGGGGCTTGATTTCGGGGGTCAAAACATCTCGGAATTAGCTGTAACTTCGGGATTCTCTCTAAAATCATCATATCCGACGGTCCTGAAAATTTGGCGAAAAGTTGTCGGGACCATGGCGCCCGGAGTGCAACATGGTCCTGGACATTTTTCCTGAAATTTTAGGAGCGCGATCCAATCATAAAATAAAGCTTAACCCCAAGAAATTGGTGGGAGATTCAATCTCTAAGTCGGCCTAAAGTCAAAATTAAGACCTAGGGTTTCATACATAAGAGCTCTCTTTTTTCATTTGAAAGGATCCGAATTTTGGCTTTCGAGGACCTTCTATGCAGCGAAAGAGCAGATCTTTGAAGACTTCAACAACATTCAATATCCTTCTATCAAGCATTTATCAATTTCATTCATCCATTTAGGGCTTGGAAGACATTGAAGAACAATAGGAGATTACCGACTGAAGATTGGCTTGTACTCCTCCCTTGAGGGTTGGGTATGATTTCATGTTGTTTTCATGTCTTTGCATAAGATTCAATATATCCTTTATTCATGCTTTAGATCACTTTGCATCTTGATTTAGAGCATTTACATTATCATTTACAAGCAATTAGGGTTTACTTTCTAGGTTGCTCTAGTTTGCTTTCTTGCATTTAAGGACCTTGCACACACACTAGGTCTGCACACACAATACATTTTACAATACAACTTGGCTATTCATGGAGGTGGAAATCACCGAAGCGGGGGTTTGACTAAGGCAAAACCCTATATAGCCGCCCAAACACCTTTTCAGATATAAGTGCAGGTTTCAGGACTCGGACGACGCCGCAAGTTGTAGATCCGAAAGAAGCAGACTGAGATAGAACAACACACCAAATTTTAGAGCAAAAGACCAGGACAGGGGCATGGGGCGCCCTAGTCCTGCTAGGACAGGGGCACTGGGCGCCCTGGTCCTCCTGACAGACAGCAAGTTTTAGCATTTTGACAGCTTTTCAGGTTGCAAAACAGCAGTTTTCGGAGCAATTTCAGGGGCAGAATCAGGACAGTGGCGCCCGCGCCCCCGTCCCGAACATTTTCAGTCAGATTTTAACTCCGGGTACGCATTTGCATTCTTGTCTTGTCCTTGTGTTTTCAGCCTTCCATTGTTTAAGTTCAATTCTGCAATCTTGTTATTAGTTCATACTTGCACTTTGGGGTTTGGGATTGAACTTGCATCATTTTATCTTTCAATTACAACAAAGGAATAGAAATCCTAATAGGTAGCCTGTGGCTCTCTCTTCCACGAAAAGAAGTAGCCAATTGTGTGATACCTCTAGGCTCTTTCGTATTCCACAAGTGTGTGGTTGAAAGTGAGATTAGGGCATGTTTGCTTAGTGTCACTTTTTCTCCCACACAGTTTGTAGACTACATAACACAAGATCTTGGGTGCATTTCAAGTTCACAGTCATGGATTCCTCTATGGTAGCCATATTTATCCATTCACAATCACATAAAAATATTCTAATTCTAGAACTATTGTTAATATCAACTATTTTAGATCTCAAAACATATCAAATTGAGTCCATAATAATCTTGATGTGCTCTTTAATTATTAGGATAAATACAATCATTTATTTAAATTTATTATTATATCAAATTATCAATATTCAAGTTTCATTTTTTAATTAAATATATTTTATAATCACATAATCTAAAGAATGCTTAAGAATAAGTCATTTCTCCTTTACAATACTATAAATTACAAATAAGTATATACTATTCCATATGATCTTTCATGGTTTGATCTTACATTATTATTCTCCCTTGAGACATTTCTTTTATATTTAGTGGTACTATACTAAGTTCTCTCCTTTATAATTGTTGTCCCTTTCCCTTTATCATAGATTTATTCCTTGTTTTTGGCCCTTACATATAGTTTTGATTCCATATAATCTTTTAAATAACTACTAGGAAACTATGGCATTACCTATAGTTTTTTATGTTCATTCTCTTGGATTCCATATTGGAAACAATCATAATCAACAATATCATCTCCAACCCAGTTATTCATATTCCTTTCCACATATTAACATTGTTATATGAGTAAATGCTCACATGTTTCGATTACATTTAATTTTCATTGATTATTTTCACCTCTTCTAATTATTCTCTATATCATATGGATAAATTAGATTTTTAAGTTTTATATCCATTCACTCATGCTGCTACATAGAGATATGGGTAAAAGCACAAATCTGTGTCACACTTTTATAAAGGAAATGGCCATTGCTAATTCAACTTTTAAATTGAATCAATAGAAAGTGAAATATATGTTTTGAATTTTGAAATGATGTAAACTAATAAAATGTGTATTTTATGTTTGTAATTTTTTAGAAATTTAAAAAATTATTTGAATATACTTTCTTATAAAGTAAACACTATAATTTAGTTGCTGATAAAATGTTGAAATTGAAGTTACACAAGGCGTCACTCTTTATATAGTAAATTTTACGTTTTTTTCTTCAATTTTTTTGTGCATATTGATAACTTGAAACTTTAGTGCAAAAATATATTTTTAACTATTTTTTTATGTATATACATTTTTCAATAAATTTGAAAAGTTGTGTGTATTGAAATATAACTGTTTCTATTTGGCGTGATCACCTTTTTTCTTAATTATTTATGCAAATTAGAAAAGAATTATATCATCTTGACATAGACTCTTTTCTCTAGTGCATTTTTTTTTTCAAAATTTTTAAATAAATTTTAGTATTTTTCCTTTACAAGATAATCAACCTTATTTTTTGTGTTGATGACCTACTTTCAATAAAAATAAAATATAAAAAATTAAAAATAATTAAAATATTAAAAGATATATATTTGGGAAAAATCACTTATAGATCTATAAAAGGGTACTTTTTACATTTAAAAATATAATAAAATTATAAGAGTAGTTGTTGAAACATCGAGCTTTCCAAAAAATAATTTTTTTCATAATTAGACCCAAGGTGGTATAAAACATACATTTAGTAAAAAATTCCAATTGGATAAGTTGTGTCCCATATATAAATAGCTAAAATGAATCTTTATAGACCATATGTTTGACTAAAATTAAATTTTAGCTAGAATTACTTAAATTCACTTGTGCTGATAAGTTGGCCTGAAACATGACACAATTTTGCAAAGTGTTTTTTAGTGGTGAATTTTGTGATTCCATTTTCCCAGAATTGGCGAATAGTATTGGACAACACGGTGGCCAAATCACCCAGAATTTCAGTGTTAACGGTCCAATGTATTTTAGATTCACCATTGACCACATACCATTTCATGTGGATGCCCATTATATTCGCCTGGAATCACTCGGACGTGGGTATTAGATCACCTCCCTTATTCGCCAAAAATATTAACACTACACTGTACCTAGGACCTATTTCTCCAATGGTTTATTAAATATTCATTGCACGCGCCGACCCATTTCGCCAATTGTTAAATTTTACGTTAAGCATAATGAGACCCAATTCACCAATAATAATTAAAATATTATAAGCATCTGAGGACCCATTTCGCCAAATTCCAATGCATATAGAGTATGGCACCTACATACAAACCGGAGGGTCAATAAGATGCATTTTGAAAAGCCCACGGAATTCACCAAAAATAGAATCATGGATTGATATAAATACAATTGAAAGTTTGAAACAATCTTCCTTACAATTTGTTCGTGTCTGATTAGTAAATTTGGGAGCTCTCAATTTGCATTGTGCAATTTGAGTTGGAACCTTGAAGTACTTGATTGTAGGGTGGAGGGCCAGAGTTGCAATCCTGCAACACAGGCCCAAGCATTCCTGATTCTTGATTCAAAGAATTGAGAAAGCATAAAGGTGAGTAATAATTTCTTCATACTTTATAGTATTAGTTTTAATTCATAGTGAGAGGTCAAGATGTCAGGAAATGGTGAGAATCCTCAAGGTGGTGAAGGGATTGAGATGTCGGACAAGGGTGAGACTCCTCAAGGTGGTGAAGGGATTGGGAGGCCAGACAAGGGTAAGACTCCCCAGGGCGATGAAGGGATTGGGAGCCATCAAAACGCCCAAAACTTAGAGATACTACCATAAAGTCTTACTTTGGAATTGGCAAAGTTTCTGGTCCATCAACTTCTACAGTTGTAGAAGCCATTCACAGTATCTCACCACCACCACATGGTGGGATTGTCATTGAGTTAAATGCATCAAATGAGGATGACAATACCGACATGGGAGAAGATGTTGTAAGGGATACCCATAATGAGATAATTCACTTGGTTGAAAATGCTAGCACTGAAGATGATGTTGGTGGGAAGAAAATAAAAAGAAAAGTAAAAAAGGGGCAAGAGTGGGAAATGAAAAGGAGCTTTAAGCTTGATTGGGTAGAAAAGTACCTATTCATTGAACCAGTCCCAAACAATGATGAACAACCAACATAATGTAGGTGTAAGATTTATAGCTAGAAAACTAAACGAGAGAAGAAGTTGCAGCTAAAGCTTGACACCATAGAAAAGCATATTGGTAAGGTTTATGAAAAATAGATCATAGACGAAAAGGAAACACCAGTAGTACGATGGAAATCAAAGGAAGAATGTCTTCATGTTAAGTATGTCGCAGAATATGAAGAGCATAACCACAAAATGACATTGATTGGTAATAGTAGAAATACAATCAAGGCTGGGCTTGAACATGTAGCGAAAGATGCAAACCTGGCAAAGACTATTCAGATGAGTGTTATTTTTCATATTCTGTCGAGAGGGCGTCCTATGAAAGATTTCCCAGGATATAGTAATTTATTATCTTTTTTGAATGTTCCTCACTATCCTATGTCACATTGGTCAATAAACGCTATATGGGAAATGGCAAACTATCTCGCTGAGGTGGAAAAGCAAAATTTATAGGAGAATGTAAAAGAGTTAAAATTTATTTCATTATCCATAGATGAAGTTACTGTGGTAGATAACATTGCTTAGGTCTGTATGCATGTGTATACCATAAAAGACCATGTTCGTCGAGCTCATCTACTCTGTATTCGTAAAATGAGGGGCAATTCAATAACAGAAAATTTATATTTGGAAGTTAAGAAAGCTTTGATGAAATTGCTGGTATGTATGACTTGACAATTGACAACAAGTTGGTGTGTGTTGGAGCTACAGTAATGCAAGGTCAAAGGACTGGTCTTTGCACAAGATTACAAACTAGTATTGCACCATACATGCTTAGCATTCACTACATGGCCCATCGAATGAATTTAGCATATAGAATTGTAATTAAGCAATTTCCCTACAGTGTCAAAAGTTGAAGATCTAGTCCACAAGCTTCACTCATACTTTTGTCGAAGTCCTAAACGTTTTGAGGGAGTAACAATAGGAAACAAGCTTCATAGGGATGTTGAGACCAGATGGCTCTCCTTGCATGGACCAATGGAATGAGTTCTAACAGAATATCAATCCTTGATCGAACTAATGTACATGCAACGCCTCACAGTAGACAAAGCTCCTGATCTCTTACATAAGTTAACTGATATAGAGACTTTATTAACTTTAGCTAGTCTTCTCCCCATGTTGGATTCGATGAAAAAACTTGTTAATAAATCCCAAGATAGAACTATGTATATCAATAAGTATAGCACTCTACGTAAAATGACATGCTTGACCCTGGATGATCTATATTCAGATCTAACAGGGCGAAGCCCAAATTTTTTTAGGTGGCAGATAATTACAGATTTGAATCATGTTGAAATTTTTTTACATTTCAATGCAAAAAATGAGTTATGTGTCTTTGTAAAAGGATTTCAGATACCAATGCACCAATCTAAGATGGGTAAGAGAGGCAGAGCACTACCAATTAAAAAAGAATATTTTGACAGGATTGTTAAATGTGTTAGTGATAATTTGAAGTCTATTGCATATGAAATTTCAACTGAGATTCGTGAAAGATTCCCTCAAGAAGAAATACTTGAAGCCATGGGTTGTGTGTATCCTCAATTTTGGCATTCATTTGGAGAGAATCCAAATGACGCAAAGGTGTTTAATAAAATACTAGAGGAATTGATATTGACATTTTCAAAAGATGCATATTGCAATGGATAGCCAATAGAATGAATTTTAAATTCAGATCATCTTAAAAAACAATGTGAATGCTTTGCATTGTGTATGAAATAGCAATTGGAAAAATTAGAGAATCCATTTGAACCTGGATAAATAACAAGACTTTAGAAAAGGATGGATCAAAGTGAAGTATTGCATACTTCAATACCAAAATATTTCAAACTTGTTGATTTATGTCAAACAATGATGTTGGGGTCGGTGGAGGATGAGAGAGTTTTCAGTGCATTATGGCTTTTGAAATCAAATATCAGAAACAAACTAGACAAAAATTTGGAAACTTGCTTGAGGTTGTTTGTAACTCAGTATAATGTCAGAGATTTTCCTTATGATAGGGCACTGGCAATCTGGAATTCCATGCACAAAAGATGAGGGTTGTACAAAACTTCAAAAGATGGTGGTGACTGCTAGTGCTGAGATAAATGATGGATCTCAGAGTCAGCATGAAATTGAAGATGAAGAAATTTTTGAATACCCAACCCAGAATGAAGATGGACCTGTTAGTACTAGCACTAGTACATTTGGGCCTAATTTCCAATGGACAATTGTAGGCAGTCTGACGATAAAACGTTAAACTTTCGACAAATTTAACCGTCGAAAACTCATCATCGGTCTTTCTGATGATGCCATTGGCATTGGACTTCCGACAACTTTATGAACTCTTCCGACAGCGGCTATATTTTCTCCTCCGCCAAAAAATTACACAAACTACCGTCAAAATTCCAACGGATACCTTGTTTTCTCCTCGATGACAATCCAACATGGAAGTGACATCGGATATACAACATCCTTGTCGGATGTTCTTTAGTTGTCGTTGAAATTCCGACAGTATCAGATACTGTGGGTCCGATGGCTTTGCCATCGGTGCATGAAAGCATTGAACAAGTTCTACTTTTAAAAATTTTCTTAAAACATTTTTTATTTATTTGATTTAGTGTTATTTACAAAAAAATATTATCAATGATGTTTCCTTTCTCCAAGAATTGTCTAGGATCTTTCCGTCAAATAATATGTAACATCCAATGACTAAATCTTTTCTTTACAAATGCTTATTTTATTTTATATCGTCTGAGTGTGAATTATAATTTATATATGTGCGGTAGAAGAAGATACAAGCTGAAGACTTGTGTGCATGTAAATTTTGTAAAAGAAAGCAAGCAAGCATTATCTTGAATGACATGGAAACAAGCTCATCAGCTAGCTAGAAGAGAGAAATTGGAGAAAAGAAGAGTACAATATTAAAGGGTGTTAAATACATAGAGAGTATGCAATACAAACAAACAATGTCTGGAGTGTGTGATGTGACGTCTATAATTTATGTCCGGAGGGACTAATTGGTTTTGGAGTTCTCGAGAAACCTATTGGGCCACACTTGGAGGAAATCAATGTGTTCATGCAAGGACCACCTTTTTTCTATTATGAGAATTATGCTTTTGCATCAAAGGATATTTGGAAGGCAATATCCGACAATTTCTATAGTGTGGAACCAGAGTTGGCGGACTCGAAGTACTTTTCGGCTTCCAGAAGACCAAGAGGTAATGTACACAATCTTGCAATAGATGGGTGATTTCAAGCATTACCTCTCCCCCCCATGACTATTCAGGAAGCACTTCCTTAGACAAAGTACTATTGGCCTCCATGGGATCAAAGGAAAAAATTGAAGCATAGACTCTAGACGATGTGGTGGTGTCCTTTGTGAAGAACTCTGCACTATAATTGAAAATTCATGAGGGAAACTGCAAGATAGTGAATAGAAATACATTCTTGAAAAGTGGGAAGAATGGATCTTGGTTTGGGTGGGGCCAGGTTAGGTGGCTCCTCTAGAGGTTGACAAGATAGAAATAATATTAGGATTTGAAAAAGATCACACTCGTGGAACTTCGTGTGTGATTGATTGATTGCGTTGTTTGGGTAATGCATTCTAAATAGATACAGTTATATACATATAATTGTATCTATTTAGAATGCATTACCCAAATAGCAATGCATTCTAAATAGATACAGTTATATGTATATAACCGTATCTATTTAGAATGCATTACCCAAACAATGCAATTGATCAATCACACACGAAGTTCGATCAATCACACATGAAGTTCCACGAGTGTGATCTTTTTCAAATCCTAATATTATTTCTATCTTGTCAATCTCTAGAGGAGCCACCTAACCTGGCCCCACCCAAACCAAGATCCATTCTTCCCACTTTTCAAGAATGTATTTCTATTCACTATCTTGCAGTTTCCCTCATGGATTTTCAATTATAGTGCAGAGTTCTTCATGAAGGACACCACCATGTCGTCTATAGTCTAGCAATTCAATTTTTTTCTTTGATCCCATGGAGGCCAATAGTCCTTTGTTTGAGAAAGTGCTTCTTGAATAGTCATGGGGGGGAGAGGTAATGCTGTAAATTGCCCTTCTATTGCGAGATTGTGTACATAACCTCTTGGTCTTCTGGAAGCCGAAAAGTACTTCGAGTCCGCCAACTCTGGTTCCACACTATAGAAATTGTCGGATATTTCCTTCCAAATATCCTTTGATGCAAAAGCACCATTCTCATAATAGAAAAAAGGTGGCCCTTGCATGAACACATTGATTTCCTCCAAGCATGGCCCAATAGGTTTCCCAAGAACTCCAAAACCAGTAGTCCCTCTGGACATAAATTAGAGATGTCACATCACACACTCCAGACATTATTTGTTTGTATTGTATACTCTCTATGTATTTATCACCCTTTAACACTTTCCTCTTCTTTTCTCCAATTGCTCTCTTCTACGCAATTGATGAGCTTGTTTCCATGTCATTCAAGATAATGCTTGCTTGCTTTCTTTTACGAAATTTGCATGTGCACGAGTCTTCATCTTGTATCTTCTGCTTCCGCATAGATATAAATTTTAATTCACACTTAGATGACAATTAAATAAAATAAGCATTTGTAAAGAAAATATTTAGTCATTGGATGTTACATATTATCTGACGGAAAGATCCTAGATCCAATTCTTGGAGAAAGGAAACATCATTGATAAACTTTTTTTCAAATAACACTGAATCAAATAAATTAGAAATATTTCATGTAATTTTTAAAAGTAGAACTCATGCAATGCTTTCATGCATTGACGGCAAAGCCGTCTGACCCACAACATTATCCATAATAGAACAAATCACTATAATAGGCTATTATAAAGAATCTATACAAAAATATGAAAGAACATTAAATTACCTCCAAAAATAGAGGAGAAATTTAATAAAGATATCATCTTTTAAATTAAGAAATGGGCAGGAGATTAAGAATACAAACCTTTCATATTGCACACTTTTAGGTATATTCAAACCTATTTGACCTAGGAAAGCCCCCATCAACAAACCTATTTTTGTCATTTTGTGTGTAGGAAATTGATTTAGGAGTTACGTGTGAAGAATTTGGCAAAGTAAATGATGATAATCAAACTCAAATTTTGATGGCATGAAAAGCAGAAGAGTAGGCCAGTTCCATACACCTTCCTTTACTATTTTAAAAATATCATCGACCAAAATATTGTGCAGCAGTAGTATGGAGTGCATTTCATCTATTTTATGCCCAAATATTTCATCATACCACTTTCTTTTCAAAGGTGACTGATCGATTGCGCTATTTGGGTAATGCATTCCAAATAGATACAGTTGCATACCATTTATCTGTCTTGAAAGCCTTTTATCCTGATGGCATTAAATTAAAGTTCTTTCTCTATTTTCTGGTGATCTCTAGAGCAAAGGTTGCTTTGCATTGACCTAGGATACATTTAACTTGTGTTGTATCTACGGAAATATGTATCCTAGGTCGATGCAATGCAACCTCTGCTCCACCAATACTAGATAGAAGAGAAAGTACTTTAATTTAAAGCCATCAGGATAAAATGCTTTCAAGACATATATTAGGTATAAAAGGAAGCCTACCCTATCATTTGAAGGGGTTTACCTAAAATTCAAGTGATCTCTTAATTATAAAATCAATTCATTTACAAGTGAACAAGCAATCAAGCATTCATCAAGAATTGAAGGAGAATTCAAGTTAAAGCACACCATTCTGCATGGCATCCTAAAACCTTGTGTGAGGATTCAAGAAAGATTCATCAAGGTATCATGTTCAATTGTAAGCATTATTAGATTACATCTAAAGGGATCATTTTAAATAGGGAGGAAGAGATCTTTTCCTGAAGATGTCTACCTCCAAAAATAGAGGAGATATTTAATAAAGATATCATCTTTTAAAATAAGAAATGGGTAGGAGATTAAGAATACAAACCTTCCCTATTGCACACTTCAAGGTATATTCAAACCTATTTGACCTAGGAAAGCCCCCATCAACAAACCTATTTTTGTCATTTTGTGTGTAGGAAATTGATTCAGGAGTTACGTGTGAAGAATTTGGCAAAGTAAATGATGACAATCATACTCAAATTTTGATGGCATGAAAAGAATAAGAGTAGGCCAGTTCCATACACCTTCCTTTACTATTTTAAAAATATCATCGATCAAAATATTGTGCAGCAGTAGTATGGAGTGCATTTCATCTATTTTATGCCCAAATATTTCATCATACCACTTTCTTTTCAAAGGCGACCGGTCGATTGCGTTGTTTGGGTAATGCATTCCAAATAGATACAATTGCATACCATTTATCTTTCTTGAAATCCTTTTATCCTGATGGCATTAAATTAAATTTCTTTCTCTATTTTCTGGTGATCTTTGGAGCAGAGGTTGCTTTGCATCGACCTGGGATACATTAAACTTGTGTTGTATCTATGGAAATATGTATCCTAGGTCAATGCAATGTAACCTCTGCTCCACCAATACCGGATAGAAGAGAAAGTACTTTAATTTAAAGCCATTGGGATAAAATGCTTTCAAGACATATATTAGGTATAAAAGGAAGCCTACCCTGTCATTTGAAGGGGTTTACCTACAATTAAAGTGATCTCTTAATTATAAAATCAATTCAATTCCAAGTTTAATTCAAGGTTAATTCATAACCCGAGGTTTGACCTAGGAAAGCTCCCATCAACAAACCTACTTTTCTTCATTTTGTGTTTACGAAATTGATTCAGGAGTTACATGTGAAGAATTTGGTAAAGTAAATGATGACAATCAAACTCAAATTTTGATGGCATGAAAAGAATAAGCATTCATTTTGTCTACATTCAACAAGTGGAGGATCTAGTCGATCTGCACCTCCTAGTCCCAATAATTCTACTTGAACACTCTGTCATGGGAGAAGAGATATGTCTTCTAGGTCTACTAAGGAGATGCTTACTATTAGTCATATGATAAGAGAAAATAGAATAAATGTGAATACTACTAGCTAACAAGTTGTGTAATGTTGGGTGATTTGTGTTACATCATGGATTTCATTGGCTAGCAAGTTGTGTTATGCGAGGTGATCCATGATAGAGAAGATTAACAAACAAAACCATTTGTTCGCAAGGCTCCAAAAACTCTACTACAAAATGGTTGTTGTGGTGACACAAAACACAAACAACAATAATAACCAACACTTCCAAAGGTGTAAACAACAACAATGGTCACACTAGCATTAATCCATGCTATTCCAAGTAACAAATCTCAAAAAAATAATAACCATGCCCTAGGGGGCGCTATGTACCACAACACTTCTATTTTGAGGATAAAACATAAATGAATTAACATGAGAAAAGAGGAGAGCCTCATATGCCTCCCCTTAAGATGTCAACATACCTCTAGGTTGATATCTTAAGGTAGATAGCGATCAAGGCCGATAAGCAACTTCAACACCAAGAAGATACCCTTAATAAACATACATGCACTCCAAGCTAGGAAGAAAGATCCTTGTACATGCCTCATTGCTATAAGAAAGGAAGAGATAGTTGTAAAAGAGATATTATGGAAACATTAAACATAATTTAAATGAAGGCAACCAAAAGAATGCGGAGAGATAAAAAAACTCTATAGAGCAACTATTTTATATACCTCAAATACAAGATTGTAGGGTGGAACAATAAAAAATGGCAAATCAAGGAAAGATTGAAAGAATGCAGTCCAGTTGAAGGATTTTCATTCAACACAAGATAGTGAAGGGGTCATTATGATGATTTATTTGAATGTTCATAAGTTAAAGGTAGTCACTAACATATAAAGAGTGAATAAATTGAAGAGCCCGATGAATTGCCAGTGTAGCATGAGGATGTATGATGTCAACAATAGCAAAATGATATTATGATGGTGGTGAAACTACAAAAAGTTTTACCATGAAAGAAACCACCTTGAGCTCATGAATGATAGGCATCATGTTGTAGAGTATCAACCCTTGTTGAACAAGGGTATCACATTTTTGAGGCTCGATCAGTGTAAGGAGACATTTTGTGTATATGAAGTGGTTTCAATTAGCCATTTTGTGTCCAAGCAAGGAGAGAATTTGGATTCGGGACAATTCTATGCAAGAAAGGATATCAAGTTATAAAAGATAAAAATCAACAAAGGTAAAGTGGATCCTTAAAAAAGAGGAACAATTGACAACTATTATTCTTGCTCCACAATGTAGAGACAAGAAGAACTAGGCTATTACGTTGCCTCCCAAGTATGATTACACATGAAATCGTAGTACCATGAATGACAATGAGCCCCTAATAGGTAATTAAGCTACCAATGTCATATAGCAAGATAAAAACATAATATGTTATAAATGTCATTTAGAAGGGATATGATGAGTGTATAACTCATTGTCACCTATTATTTAAATGTTACTAGAACTACAATAAGTTGTTGAATTTTAAGAGTGGATCGAAAAAGTTGAAGCCATGGTTTTATGGCTCATTTAGGATTTCCAAGAGGATTAGAGAAGTGTCTTATAAGTTGGAGCTACTAGTGAATAGTAAGGTGCATAATATTTTTCATGTATCTCACCTCAAGAAAGTGTTGGAACACAATGTAGTTCCATCTTTTGAGTTACCACTATTGGGTGAGCAAGGGAAACTTATTCTTATTCTTGAGGCTATCATTGATGTCAGGGAGCATACTCTTAGGAGAAGGACTATCAAAGAGTACTTAGTGAAGTGGAAGAACATACCAGTTGAGGATGCTACTTGAGAGAGTGAGCAACCTTTGCAACATCCAAAGTTGAAATTTCTCGGAAACAAGCAATTTTGGGGAGGAGGGATTTTTCTTTTTAAAGCTAGTTGTGTCTCTAGAGCTAGCCATCTCATTGTTGAAGGTGAGTTTTGGGGAATTAAGAAACTGATTAGAGGTTCTTATTCACTAGAGTATTGATGTAGAGATCACAGGGAAGCACATCATTCACCATGACACAATGTCATTTCTTCAACTTTGTTTTGTAACAATACTCACCCAATTGGGTTCTCAAGAGGAACTATTCCAAAATCTTATCAAACTTAGGTTGTACTAACATCCACAATGGATCCAAAGAATGGATCCAATGTCTGATCCTATTACTCATTGTCACCTATTATTTAAATGTCATTTAGAAGGGATATGATGAGTGTATAACTCATTGTCACCTATTAACTAAATGTTACTAGAACTACAATAAGTTGTTGAATTTTAATCTCCAAATCATGACATTCATTACTGGAATAGTTGATGATGCTTGAAACAAGGATTGTCCTAATTTTGTTTATGGTTTTTTCTTCAATTTTTCAAGGGGAGAGTAATAAAGTTAGCTTTAAGAAACTCATACAAAATTATCTCTTGTTGTGATATTAAAAGTTGTTGGAAAAGTCATAGATATATTAGACAATGGGGGAGGGGATGTCAACAAAGGAGGAGGATATAAACCTAAATCGATGTATATCACTTAACAAACCACCTGATACTTAATTGACGTGTCTATCATATGCAAGACAATTGATACTAATCGGTATGTATTAGTTAATCACGATAACAATCAATGTTCACATTTAATATATTAACCGATATTAATCGGAGTGCATTGGTTAAGCCCGATAACAATCGGTGTTCATAGTTAATATGTTAACTGATATTAATTGGAGTGCATTGGTTTTAATGTAAACCGATACCAATCGGTATTCTATGCTATGAAATTTACAACCGATGATTATCGGTAGTTAAGCATTGATTGAACTTTTCAAGTATGGTTGAATATATACAAATTTAAGAATGATCATTGATAAAATGAAGGAAAAATAGCTTGAAGTCTTCATCATAGTTTATTGATAGGATAGATGATTGAATGAGAGACTTCATTTATCTCTCATTCAATCATTTATCTTATTGAGGCTATCATGCATTAACAGGATAGAGGGACCTTATATCAAATTAAGGAAGGCATGAGAGTGATATATGTATTAGTGTAATTATTATACTTTTTGAATATTTATCCTTAGTTACATTCAGACCAAATTACAAGTTACATCACTCTATCTACAAGTTACATTCAATATAGGACCACAAGTTACATCACCCAATTAGGGTCAGACCAAATTACAAGTTACATTTATAGGGCCTGTCCTATTCGAGCTAGCTACTATTTCAACACATTCTAACACATGTATCTATTTCCGTGCAATAATTAGTAGTAGCTACATAGACTAGCATGACTTACATAAGTTCTTTTCTAATAGTGCCCTTCATATGCAATTCTTTCAAGATTATTTAGTTGTATCTACCTTCTTAGGTTATGCAAATGGAGATTAGATTAGGTTATGTATCTACTTTCTTGCTCTGTAATTCTTGTTGTGTTTAATAAATTTTTATCCCTTTGGTGAAAAAAAAGGATGTTGATGATAAATATCTATGTTGTCTATTAGTTGATTCTCATGCCAAAACTTATCACACAAGCTGAAATATGATAATCTTGGTTAAAAAATCTCATATAGAAGAATAATGAGTTATGTCTTAAGTTTCATTGCATGGTGTTATGTGACATTGGATAAGTTCGCTACTGTTAATTATGAAAGATGATGGACTAATCATGGATGGTGCTGAAATTGTTACGACAAACCCAATGGAGCCATGGTTTACTCACAAGGTTGATCAATATGAAATTTCAAGTAGCTTCCCGGGTTCCATAACAATTGCAGTTGTGGTCTACTTCACTCAAATATCATGAAAACAAAAAGTGTTAAGATCAGAAAAAACCTCTCCCTGCATGTCCGCTTTGAGGTCGACCCAGATGATCGCTATTGGTAAATGCCAATGCCCATCACTTGGGGGTGGGGGGGTCGGGAATGTTGGGTTCGGACTCAGCAATTACCCCCAACAATGCTTCAATGACCAGCTTATTCATGATATATTATGTTGCTTCCTCTGCCCAAAAAAAACCGATCGTGGCTAGGATTTGTCACTATATTGTTCCTTCCACGGCCACAAAGTGGGGGGCCTTCAATCCTTGTTTGAGTTCCTTCCGCGACCGAATGAAAGATCGAACAAAAACTAGTTCCTTCCATGGCGCTTTGTTCCAGTTCCTGCACGAAAATTCCACCATAAAATCGAACAAAAAATAGTTAACTGCTTGACCATGAGTGGTTCCTGCCTAAACAGCTATGACCAGGAACAAGCAATGAGTAGTGGCGGAGGCAACGCTAGGGGATTCTAGCAAAATAGAGGTGGAACTGTGGGCAGGAATACGTTGCTGGGGCGGCAACGAGAGAATGGGAAGAGGTCGCAGAAATCATTTGAAATGTCTTGGTCTTTTTTTTTTTTAAAGTAATGCCTGCTGTCGTCAGAATTTCGACGAACGTGGGCACTTTTTGTAAAAAACACAAACGTCGTTTCCAATTCCTTCTCCACCGCAAACATATATTGAATGATCGTCAGAATTCCAATGAATGTAGGCAATGTTTCAAAAAAAAAATTAAATTTGTTCACAACATACCTTCTCCATCAAAAACCACCATCAGAATTTTAGGGCAAATGTATTAGTGTAGTCAAGTTCAGGATCTTGAGTCCATTTGGGATGTAGAATCCTCAGAGTCCAGACTAAGTCACTGAAGTGAATTAGCAGTTAGTTTTTAGGTATTTATACTGCAATTCTTGAGTCATAATAGTTATGACAATTTACAAGTAACAAAACTATAGTTGTTGTTGCTAATTTTTATATTGTATTCCTTGAAATTGTCAATCTAAACAGATACTTATTTCATATTTTTAATTGTGAATTTGAATTATTATTAAGCAATTAGAATTTAGTTTCTGATAGTTGTTTGTAACTACATGTTGAGTGCTACTATATATTTTAGTTCTAGTTTAATAAAGTTAGAGTCTTGACACTGCTAAGAGAATATATTTAGTTATGCATGAAGTTTGATTCTTGAATATATATTGTCTTTGGTAAATTGGTTCCACATTATGCTTAACATGAAATGCAACAATTTGTGTCACAAGATCTATTAAATTATTTATATTACATAATTGTTAGAACCTTTCTACATTAAATGCTTAACATGATGTTAGAACAACATTTTTTCCATTTTTCCAAAATGCCAACTCCAAGGCTCAAAATGTCATGTTTGATCATAATCTTCATCTTAAAATATGATATATTCCCTTCTTCAAATTTTCCAAATTCAAAAATCCCCAATACCATTCATATCGAGAAGACCAGATAAAGTCTATCTGACTTCAAGGGTCACACCTGTTAGGAATGCAATTTTTTTGGCTAAGTCATGTCGAGCTTTGATACATGTCGTGGGTTTATCCTCTGGTTTTATGGAAGTGTCTTTTCCTGAGTTCTAGTCATGTTCATGGCGATTAGGTTTTTATGTTTGTTTTTTGCATTCGTTGGCTAGTTGTCGTGCGTTGAAAATCTGAGTTGTCCTCTCTTTATTTGTCCATGTCAACATCAAGGGTGGTCAAACGGTCGGTCAAAAATGTTTTATGTTTCATCTCTAACTCGCGGATCAATTTCATGTTTAATATTTTAAGTGGCGAGTTAGTGAGTGTTGGTTTGGGTTCGAATCGCGAGGTCTCTATCTTTTTGGGTGTTAGAGTTTTATGTTGGCGAGATGGATATTGTTAATGAAATTGCTTTGGTCATGAGGTCTCGAGTTGGTCTGATGTCATGGATTATAGCCATGAGAGTTAGCGAGTAAGTCATTTCATACAGTTGTCGCTATCTCTCATGTTTGTTTATTGTTAGCATTTTTAGGTCATGAGCTAGCGACTAGACAGTTTGTGGTTAAGTTTTATGGTTATGACCAGCTCACAAGGTTAAATTTCTAAAAAGGTGATCGAGCCACGAGCTGGCGACAAGTTGGTTTGGGTTTACATCGTGAGGTCTCTAGCTTTTTGGGTGTTAGCGTTTTATGTTAGCGAGTTGGAGATTGTTAATGAAATTGCTTTGGTCGTGAAGTCTCGAGTTGGTCTGATGTCATGCATTATAGTTGTGAGAGTTAGCGAGTAAGTCATTTCATACAGTTTTTGCTAGCTCTCATGTTTGTTTAATGTTAGCATTTTTAGGTCATGAGCTAGCGACTAGATAGTTTGTGGTTGAGTTTTATGGTTATCACCAGCTCGCGAGGTTAAATGTTTGAAGACATAATCAAGCCGCGAGCTGGCGACAAGTTGGTTTGGATTTAAATCTGGAGCTCTCTAGCTTTTTGGGTGTTACCGAGCTAGATATTGTTAATGAAATTGCTCTGGTCATGAGGTCTTGAGTGTTAGGGTTTCAAGAAGATCCGAAGCAAATATGAACTAACAATTATATGCAGATTTAAATACAAAAGATAAAGAAATAAAACAGGACACAGATAACACAGAGATTTAACGTGGTTCACCCAGAATGGGTTACGTCCACCATACACAACCGTCCAATCTTTCTTATTATCTAGCAAAAATAGTACATCAACCTTACAATGCCTTAAGCATCCCAGCTGCTTATAACATGCGTTTTTAGGGCAACAAACAAAGTCGGCCTTTTTAGGGTTTTATTACAATGTCGATTTTCATCAACAAAAAACAGCAAAAAAATTTGGTGTACAGTACTTTGCTGATCAGTCGCCACATTTCAACAATCTCCCACTTAGAGACTGATCAGGCTCCACACTGAACAATCTCCCACTTGGAGACTGATACTACACAACACCACTGTACATGCAACATCCGCTGGATAAAACACTAGGACTTGACTGGTATAAATTCCACAATTATTAATCAAGAAGACCAACAGAAACTGATGAAGAAATCAGCTTCTCCTGTGGAACTGCCTTTGTGAACATATCGGCAGGATTCTCACTTGTGTGAATCTAACTGATCCTCCTCCAAAATAGTCTGGATGAAGTGGTACCTGAGCTGAATGTGCTTTGTCCTTGAATGAAAAGCAGAGTTCTTCGCAAGATGAATGGCACTCTGGCTATCAGTATACAATGGGCTATCCTCTTGTGTCTGACCCAATTCCTTCAGAAAACATTGCAACCAAATCATCTCTTTGCTGGCTTCTGTAGCAGCAACATACTCAGCTTCAGTGGTTGAAAGTGCAACAACCTTTTGTAGCCTAGAAATCCAACTGACTGCAGTTCCCCCTATAGTAAAAACATACCCTGTAGTACTCCTCTGTGAATCAATATCACCTGCCAGATCAGAGTCAACAAATCCACTTAAAGCAGCATTAGATCCTTTGAAACATAATGCCTTCGTAGTAGTTCCTTTCAAATACCGAAGAATCCATTTCACAGCATTCCAATGTTCCATACCCGGATTACTCATAAACCTGCTCACAACTCCCACTGCATGTGCAATATCTGGCCTTGTGCATACCATTGCATACATCAGACTGCCAACAGCTGATGAATACGGGATGTTAGACATTTTATTAACCTCTTCCTATGCCTTTGGGCACATCTCCTTAGTCAATTTGAAATGACTAGCCAAAGGTGCACTAACTGCTTTTGCATCCTGCATGTTAAATCTTTTCAACACCTTCTTTATATACTCACTTTGGGACAAATTCAAGGTTCTATTTTTTCTGTCCCGTGTAATCCTCATACCAAGAATTTGCTTAGCTACACCCAAATCCTTCATAGCAAATGACCTGGCTAATTTCTGTTTAAGATCATTTATATGTTGCATGTTAGACCCAGCAACAAGCATGTCATCAACATAAAGCAATAGGATAATATAACTGCCATTATCAAATCTCTTAAAATATACACAATGATCAGAATGACATCTATGATAACCGTGTTCAGCCATGAAACTATCAAATTTTAAATACCATTGTCGGGGTGCTTGCTTTAGGCCATACAGACTTTTCTTCAACCTGCACACCAAGTTCTCCTTACCTTTGACCTCATATCCCTGTGGTTGCAACATGTAAATTTCCTCCTCCAAATCTCCATGGAGAAAAGTTGTTTTGACATCTAATTGTTCAAGATGTAAATCATCTGCAGCCACAAGACTAAGTACAATTCTAATTGAAGTCATTTTTACAACTGTAGAAAATATTTCATCATAATCTATACCCTTTTTCTGTGCAAAACCTTTTACCACAAGTTTGGCCTTATATCTTTTCTGACCTCCTTCCTCCTCCTTCAGCCGATAAACCCATTTGTTAGGCAAGGCTCTTTTTTATGCAGGTAAAGGGACTAAGTCCCAAGTCTTATTTTTCATCAAGGAGTCCATCTCCTCTTTCATGCCTAGCTACCACTGTTGTTTGGCATCCACCTGCATTGCTTCTTCATATTCTTCTGGTTCACCAGAATCCATTAATAAAATAGAATACAAAGAAGGAGAAAATCTTTCAGGGGGTCTACTTGTCCTCGTAGAATGTCTAACACTTGCAGGAGTTTGTGGGACAATCTATTGTTGCTGAGCATCAGGTACCTGTGGCATTTCATTTTCAGGAATCTCATCCAACACCACATATTCTTGTTTGTCCTGTTCATGCTTCTTTTCCTGCATCTGTTCTTTATACATAACCTTCTCATTGAATATAACATCTCTACTTCTAATTATTTTCTTATTTTCAAAATCCCATAACCGATAGCCATATTCATCTATCCCATATCCAATGAAGGTACATTTCTGAGATTTAGCATCAAGCTTGGTTCTGTTTTCTTTATCAACATGGACAAAAGCTTCGCAACCAAAAGTTTTTAGAAAAGAATAATTTACCTTTTTACCAGTCCATGCCTCCTCTGGAATACCACCATCCAAAGGGGTTGAAGGTCCTCTATTTATCAAATAGACAGCAGTATGTACAGCATCTGCCCAAAAATGTAAGGGCAATCCAGCATGCAATCTCATGCTCCTCGCACGTTCCATGATGGTCCTATTCATTCTTTCTGACACACCATTTTCCTGTGGAGTTCCTGGAACTGTCTTCTGCTTTCGAATCCCATTTAAGGAACAGTAATCTTCAAATGCTTTGCTGCAATACTCACCTCCATTATCCGATCTGAGACACTTCAACTTTTTTCCTGTCTCATTCTCAACCAAAGCTTTCCATTTCTTAAAAGTTTCAAAAACATTTGATTTTTATTTTAGGAAATATACCCATGTTTTTCTGGTTGAGTCATCAATAAAAATAACATAATAACAAGAGCCACCAAGAGATGATACCTGAGTCGGTCCCCATACATCTGAATGTACAAGCTCTAACTTCTCACTCTTCTTCTCTTTCCTTTGATCTTCCTCTGTTCTCCACATTCAAAACACTACCCGATGATGTTGGAGTCTCACCTGTGCTTTTCCTTCGCATTTCCTCGCTTAGGATAACACCAACAATATCATCAAATACCAAAGTATTTTTACCAAAGACAGAGTTACTTACAGCCATAACCAAGCTATTCCAGCTTTCTGGCAAAGAACATAAAATCAAGAGAGCCCTAACCTCTTCTACAAAGGTAATTTTTACCGAAGACAATTGACTGGTAATTGTATTAAATTCATTTAAGTGCTCTGCTACAGATCCTCCCTCACTCATTTTCAAATTAAACAAACGCTTCATAAGAAATACCTTATTCGAAGCCGAGGGTTTCTCATACAGCTTAGCCAATGTTGCCATCAAATCTATAGTCATTTTTGCTTCTGTTATATTGAATGCTACAGATGCCGCAAGGCACAATCGAATGGATCCCAGTGCCTTTCTATCTAAAATGTCCCACTCTTCATCTGATATTATGGTCGGTTTCTTTGCCTTTCCTTCCAATGGCCGCCACAAATCCTTTTGATACAGGTAATCCTCCATCTGCATTTTCCATAACTGATAATTCTGGTCGTTAAACTTTTCGACCTTGAATTTGGAATCCTCCATTGCTCCCACTCAAATCTGAAAGTCCTGCCAATTTATAGAAAACCTCACTCTGATACCAATTGTTAGGGTTTCAAACAGATCCGAAGCAAATATGAACTAACAATTATATGCAGATTTAAATACAAAAGATAAAGAAATAAAACAGGACACAGATAACACAGAGATTTAACGTGGTTCACCCAGAATGGGTTACGTCCACCATACACAGCCGTCCAATCTTTCTTATTATCCAGCAAAAACAGTACATCAACCTTACAATGCCTTAAGCATCCCAGCCGCTTATAACATGCGTTTTTAGGGCAACAAACAAAGTCGGCCTTTTTAGGGTTTTATTACAATGTCGGTTTTCATCAACAAAAAATGGCAAAAAAATTTGGTGTACAGTACAGTACTTTGCTGATCAGTCACCACATTTCAACATTGAGTTGGTCTGATGTCATGCATTATATCTGCAAGAGTTAGCGAGTAAGTCATTTCATACAGCTTTCACTAGCTCTCATGTTTGTTTAATGTTAGCATTTTTAAGTCGTGAGCTAGTGACTAGATAGTTTGTGGTTAAGTTTTATGGTTATCGCCAGCTCGAGAGGTTAAATGTTTGAAGATGTGATCAAGTCACGAGCTGGCGACATGCTGATTTGGGTTTACATCGCGAGGTCTCTAGCTTTTTGGATGTTAGCATTTCATGTTAGCGAACTGGAGATTGTCAATGAAATTGCTTTGGTCATGAGGTCTCGAGTTGGTCTGATGTCATGCATTATAGCCGTGAGAGTTAGCGAGTAAGTCATTTCATACAGTTGTCACTGGCTCTCATGTTTGTTTAATGTTAGCATTTTTAGGTCGAGAGCTAGCGACTAGACGGTTTGTGGTTAACTTTTATGGTTATCGCTAGCTCGTGAGGTTAAATGTTTGAAGACGTGATCAAGCCGTGAGTTGGCGACAAGTTGGTTTGGGTTTAAATCTTGAGGTCTCTAGCTTTTTGGGTGTTAGCATTTTATGTTAGCGAGCTGGATATTGTTAATAAAATTGCTTTGGTCGTGAGGTCTCGAGTTGGTCTGATGTCATGCATTATGGCTGCGAGAGTTAGCGAGTAAGTCATTTCATACAGTTACCGCTAGCTCTCATGTTTGTTTAATGTTAGCATTTTTAGGTCACGAGCTAGCGACTAGACAGTTTGTGGTTAAGTTTTATGGTTATCGCCAGCTCATGAGGTTAAATGTCTGAAGACGTGATCAATTCGTGAGCTTATGAGTGAAGTGCTAGAGGTTAAGAGATAAACAGTTTTATGTTGGCGAGTACGCGACAAGGGTTAATGTTACCACTATCTCCAAGTCATTGCAGTGACGAGGACTTAACATTTTGAGGTCAATAATTGGCAAGTGGCGGTTCAGTTGCCCTTAGTCGCTAGCTCTCGAGGTTATGAAGGCTTAGAATTTTCAGCTTGCGAGATAGAGATAGAGTCGTAAGGGCTTGTCTCTAGGTCGCGAGATTTTCTAATGGGCAGTCTTTCAGGCAGAGGGATGATGATTGTGTGCCACATGTTTTAATGACTTGACGGGGACTGCTGAGGTGTATGGAAACAAAGGGTTACGGCAAATGCCGAATTGACATGTGGATTGTTTTGGCACCTTTTGCTGAGTAAATACTAAAGTGAAATTTCATTCTAAGATAGTTTCTAAATTTTGCATACAACTCATTATGATGTTATTGTTTTTACGGCTAGTTTGCAGTTTTAAATTTTTAATGGTTGAATGCATGAGCATTGATGGCCGAGATGACGACTAGTTCTTTCAAGGCCAAAAAATAATAAAGGGAGGATTCTGTTAAGGAATTTTCACACTCTCAATGATCTATGAGCCTTGGTTGGAGTGTTGACGGTGTGAGTGGTAGCTTTCTCTCTGCAACTGCAAGTTGTAGGCCCTAGGATTGTGAAGGTGTCAAGTTCTTTGGTATAGCTGTAATTATGCAGAATTTGAAGTTGTGTTCTTTAAGAAGATGAGTAGAGAGACGAGTAGCAGCAGTTCTCAAGCATCGGGGAGGAAATCAACCGGAGAGATGAAGTATTCAGAGGAATTTATTGAATTGTTGCCAGGGACATCTAATGGGTTGTCCATGAATGAGTATGCCTAGAAAGACACATGCCACCAGTGTAGAAACCCGGAGACCCCTGATATTTCTGGCACTTATCTATTTTCGTACTTCTGGAACAACAAGGTAGAGGGAGTTCCCATGTCTAATCATTAGGAATTGAACATGGTTAAACTGGTTGTGCCTAATGTATACATGGATGTGGACCTGGTTAGAGAGCTGGCGAAGGCATATTGCCCTATAACTAGGGTACTTTGAAAGAAAGATAAATCTACCCTAGTTACCATCAATAGGGCTAGTTTTGTTGAAGCTTTCTAGATATCTGGTGCAACTTGCACGGATATAGACCTAGATAGAGAAAATTAGGATTATGAGAATCATAAGAATGTTCTGAAGAAGCACCCAATTCCCCGATACATGCCTAGGTATGGCAGTCGGTCTTTGATTCCAATTCCTGACAATGTGGAGGAGCCGTTTGATTTGAGTACTTTCCATTTCTATATGAAGTGCATAGTTTATGGATTATTTAAGGTGTTGGGGATGGATGGGAGTAGTACGGTGCCAGTTGAGCTTCTTATGATGGCAATGAACATCCAACACTCAGAAGTCAATACAAATTATGATTATGTGGGATATTTGGTGTAACACATCCATGACACCTTGGTGGACATCCAGAAGAATGCTTCTGTCATTAATTTCAAACATTATTCCATATTGATGCACCCGATTTTGTACTACAACGCGGACAATATGGACAAAGAATTGGTACTGGAAAGAGAGGAGTTCGACATGCCTATGCTAGTGCAAAAGTGGACACAGGTGTGGAATAGTAGCACTTACGATTCCTCTTTTCTTTATTTTCAAAATTGGATTGTTCTACCTATCACATATATGTTAGGAACAAAGAAAGAAAGACTTATCCTAGGTGTGAGGAGGCTTTTGAGGCCACAACAGTTTGTCCCTAATTGCACCATTACTCATAACTGGGGGGATTTTTATTTCTTTGATAATTTTACTGTCATGAGGGTATATGGGTGTCCTCAACCCCACACATTTTACCAAAATTTGTTCCAATGAGATTAGCCATAATTGAATTCATTTGGCAACTCACTTTAGTTGATAAATAATATTTATTAACTCACGGAAAGGTCACTTTTCTGCCTAGGTTGTGGGTAGTTCCTTACTTTACCATTGGTAAAAGAGCCTTATATGAAATTAATAATTGGTTAAAACATTATAGAATGGTAACTACTTATTCTAGGTTTTGTGACCCTAGGCAGTTTATAAAACTTGCACTAAAGAGAATGACACCTTGGGCACAAGTGAAACATCATGAGCCTCTTTATGAAGAGTATGTAGTCGGGAATTTGATGAAAAGGACTGTTGTGCAAGAGAGAAGAAGGAAACATGGGGTAATTTGATGAGGTTAGAACAAGAATTCAAAGAGAGTGACCCCACTTTCATTGTTTTTTATCATCAAGAGGGTTATTTTGAAAGAATGGAGAAGATGCTCAATGCTTATGAGGACTTAATGGGTCAAACGCCGGGACAAAAGGAGCCACAAGAACCAGAGGATGAATTGTCCTCTCAAGGCAATATGCATGTTGATCAGCTAATAATGGATGTTGACATTGTTGAGAGTGGTAATGAGGTGGAATCTATGAGGGAGCCACCTGTGAAAAGACAAAAGGCTGAGCAATGAGGAGCATTGGTAAGGAAGGACCCTGCTAAGGCAGTGGTTGTTGAGAAAGGTAAATACTTTCAATCTATCAGATAGAGGCTTAGGGAGAAGCTAGCTGAAGAAGAAGTGGGAGAAGTGGATTTACCTCTGGCTACTCACATGGATGAAAGGATTATGCTATCAAAGTCTTTTATGGAAGATGGGTCTTTCATAAAAATAGATGAGTTCAAAAGTTTCCTAATCAAACTTAAGCAGAATGAATTAAGAAAAGAATTGGATTTGGGAGAGGGAGGTAAAGAGAAAAATGAACAAATTGTTCAAGCCCTCTAGCTATATGATCCTAATAGTGAGGATTTAATGGTGGAAGAAGAAAGATTCCTTGTATAAAATAGTGGAATGATGTTGTTGCCCGGGTGGGACATTCACTCCACCTTCATTATTGATCAAATCAGAAGGCAATCAGATCCTCTTTTTAGATCAAAGGTTGATGTAGGAGATTTTGTAAGAGGATCGGGATTTGATCCCAAATCCAAGAGACTTGCAATCTGGTCACTTGCCCTTGCCGCACGGAAGCCCCATCTCATGAATATTCAAGGGGAGAGAAGGGGAGACAGATTAATTTGGAATTTGCAAGACACTGGAGATAATGAATTTACAGATTTAATGACACATGTCTCCTATATGAATAAAGCTGAAACAATGGACTTGCAGAAAAGAAATGTTGAAACATATAAGGAGCTAGTTTTAATTGCAAAGAAGTATGAAAAAAAGATAATGAAGAGTGCAGCGATGGAGGAACAAATCAAGGAGCTGACTGAAAAATTGGCCAATATGCAGAGTACATCCCATGGCCATACTGCAGAGATGGTGGATGCTACCACCAATGTACCTGAGGAGTTTGTTCTTGTTTCTACTGAGGTTGCATTTCCTGACCAGATCAAGATTCAGCTTGAGGAGTATGCTGGGAGGATAGAGATGTTGGAGGAAACCAGAAATGAGAAGGGGGTATTTTCTCTGTTGGAGGTTCTCCAACATAGAATTGATATGTTAAAAGGTAAAATTAAACATGTTCATAACTTTCACATTTCTATGTTGAAAAGCACCAAAATGATGTTTTTTCACGTGAATGAGTATCACTAGATGAAGTGTTAAAAATTTATAAATACAATGGGGTGGTCACTTAATTGGCAGAAGAGAAAAGAAACCTTTTTCATTTTCTGAGAGTGGTTTTTTCCTCAGAAAGGACAATGATGTTTGAGCAGGATCGTGCCTATCAAATCCACTACATCTTGCTAAGGCTCATTTTATGTGAATGATTTTGTTCTGATTTTATTCCTCCTTGATTGTATAAATTCTGCTTCGGAATCCCTGACAACAAGCGACCTCTGATTTCTTAGAGAAATCCATGATCTCTCATCTCTAAATCAAAAGCTATCCAATCCTTTTATGCCTCTGAAACTGTCACCCTTGCTTGTCTAATCAACCTCGACTCAGGGGAAACCTTCAAACTAGTCCCTCAGGAATGAGTCGACATCCAAGCCTTAAAAATTTCTCGTACATATTAGCTTGCCACCACAGTTGTCACTAGCTCTCATGTTTTTTTAATGTTAGCATTTTTAGGTCACGAGCTAGCGACTAGATAGTTTATGGTTAAGTTTCATGATTATTGCCAGCTCACGAGGTTAAATGTCTTAAGACGTGATCAAGCCGCGAGCTTGTGAGTGAAGTGCTAGCGGTTAAGAGATAAATAATTTTATGTTGGCGAGTACGCAACAAGGGTTAAAGTTACCACTATCTCTAGGTCGTTGCGGTGACGAGGACTTAAGATTTTGAGGTCAAGAATTGGCAAGTGGCGGTTCAGTTGCCCTCAGTCGCTAGCTCTCAAAGTTATGAAGGCTTAGTATTTTTAGCTTGCGAGCTGGAGATAGATTCGTAAGGGCTTATCGCTAGGTCGCGAGATTTTCTAATGGGCAGTCTTTCAGGAAGAGGGCTGACGACTGTGTGCCACGTGTTTTAATGATTTGACGAGGACTACTGAGGTGCCAATATATTTTTTTTAAGTTTTGGAAAAAGGTTGAAATCGCCAATAAAAAAATTTTATGGTTTGAAAATAGGTTGAAATCGCTAATATATTTTTTTATGGTTTGAAAATAGGTTGAAATCGCCAATATTTTTTTTTTTATGGTTTGAAAATAGGTTGAAATCGCCAATGCAATTTTTTTTTTTTTTTTAAAACATTACAATTCACCCATGCAAGTATTTTTTTTGGTTTTAGACACATTACAATTTGCCAGGATTTTTCAGAAACTTTGAGCTATCACGAATGATTCAACAATGGAGATTATTATTTTTTCTTCGTAAACCACAAAATTTTGCCAGTAAAATTAATATTTTCCTCGGCAATTATACACCTTTCACCAGGTTTTTACACCTTGTCCGAGGGGGGGGTTTCTTAAATTTTTCCCTGCAATTTTGTGCTTTTACCCATATGTTGGTGATTATATTAGGCTTATCAAGAATCATCTTATGGATAAGGCATACATAAAAGCTAAACATGCATGATCATATGCTTATAAGGTCCATTGATTTATATTAACCATGTGACAATATCCTTTTAGTGATTGAGATATTTATTTTATATACATGTTTTTGAGCATTTCACACTTGTATATGCATGATAATTCTCAAATTCATATGCACCTCAAAGTGGAGGCAAAGTGCAAAGATGAGATTTACATACCCATGCCATTTCCCATTTAGTTTTGTGACTATTTTGAGGGCAATGATTTGATATATTATCATAGTGACAAATGGTGTCAGCATGTCTAAATTTGAATCCCTCTCCCTATGCTATTCACTACCACTTATTCCCACAACCATGCTCACACAGTATTATATATTCACCATTTACCACTCCTAAATAAAGACATTTTTTGGAAATATGTTGTTATGTCCTTGTATTTATATTCATTCAATGTACTCATTGTAATCATATAACAATTTTCTAATCACTAAAGAATCAAGGAGCCAATTTACAATTTGATTAGTAACCACAAGAAACCTAGATCTACATAACCATTTTAGAGGCATATGCATGAATGAAGATTCTTATTTTTATCATTGTTTAGTTTTTGAGGGTTGATTTAGGTTAAATAAATTTTATAAATAATCAATAGCCCTTAGAGAATTTCTAAATACCACCAAGTTTCCAAACATTTAAGAAAAGCAAGCAAACTACCACACACCAATAAAATTGAAGAATCTTTGTTTGTAGACTACATAACGCAAGATCTTGGGTGCAATGCAAGTTCACAGTCATGGATTCCTCTATGGTAGCCATATTTATCCATTCACAATCACATAAAATTAATCTAATTCTAGAATTATTATTAATATCCACTATTTTAGATCTCAAAAGATATCAAATCGAGTCCATAATAATCTTGATGTTCTCTTTAATTATTAAGATAAATACAATCATTTATTTAAATTTATTATTATATCAAATTATCAATACAAGTTTCAATTTTTAATTAAAAATATATTTATAATCACATAATCTAAAAAACACTTAAGAAAAAGTCATTTCCCCTTTACAATACTATAAATTACAAATAAGTATATACCAATACTTTAAAAAATATATATATTATATATATAAATTAAACGTTATCATAGATTGAATTGCACTTGCATATTCAAGTTTCATTTTTAATATAAAATAATTTTTATAATTATATAATCTAAATTGCGCTTAAGAAAAAGTCATTTCTCCTTTACAATACTATACATTACAAATAAATATATACCATTACTAAAATAAATACACTACATATATAAAATCAATATTATCATTGACTAAATTGCTAGTCTATTCATGAATGTCTCCAATTTGAACATAAGCACTAGTGTTGAAATTTAGATAACTTAATCATTAATATAACTATTGTCATGGATTGAATTGCACTTGCTAATTTATTCAATGTCTCAATCAAGTCTATATGAACATAAGCACTAGTTTAAACAAACCAAAATATAGATAAATATGTTTGGAATGTTTATAGCTTATTGGTTAGAATGGGGACGGAGGTTTAGAGGCAATCCACGGGTTGGTCGAGGCGTAGGATCAGCAACAATTATCTCATTTGCATCCACCAAACTCCATTCAAAACGTTTCGCTATGTTATGCAGAAACACAAGTATGACCATTCGAGCATATTCATTCCCAGGGCACATGCGTGGTCCGCCTCCAAATGGCACAAAAATATAAGGAGGTGGTCCACTGCCCTCGAACCTCGATGGATCAAACTTCTGTGGATCAGGGAAATGTTTTGGATTCTTGTGGGTTGAAAATGTTATCCAGCAAACCTACATCAAAGCAGTCTTAGATAGAACCCAGGATTCAAACAAAGGAATAATAATAGTTACAGTGGTCAGAGAGTACCTTCCATCCCTTAGGAATGGTGTATCCACCGTAGGAGATATCTGCAACGCACTTCCTCCATGAGCCGAGAGCGGGAGGATCAAGTCTCAAAGTCTCCTGGGTTGCTCTCCATGAGTATTTCATTTTTTGAATGTCATCCCACTTCAGCTCCCGCCCTTCGATCGCCCTAGAAATCTCCATTTGTTCTGCGATAGATAGTTTAAAGTAGAATATAAGGAGATGATAGGCTTATGTTTTGGTAAAATAATTGTCTTCATATAAAGCTGTCTAAACCTTTTCCTACAACTTATCAATCTTGAAAGGGCCAAAATTTAGAACAGAAAGTTATGGTATATATATATATACCTTTGTGGACTTGAGTGTAGCAATGAGGATTAAGATCCAGATTTCTGAGCAAAAATGCTAGGGTGACGACGCTTGTGTCTTGGACTAAGAGTAGCATAATGTTATCCTTAATTTCCTCGTCCGTAAGTGTATTCCCCTGCTCATCTACGTTGCAGAGAAGGAAAGATAAGAGATCCTGTTCTCCCGAAGCGGATCCGCTGGCCAGATCATTTCTCTTCCGTTGGATGAGCTTTTGGAGTATTCGGCGAAGATGACGTCCAGCACTCATGGCTTTGTGATATGGCATTCCCGGCAGATCTAGAGGAATCTGCGTCATTCCCTTCACCAAATCTGTGAAATAACTATACAATTCCGTGATATCATTGTCATTATCCAAGCTTAGAAAGAGATTGCAAGCCACGACGAACATACAGTGCCTGATGAGAGGAAAGGCCTCGATTTGCTGCTTTTCAAACCACTTACTGTTTATGTGGTTGTTAACTATGGCGTCCACTCTGCCCATGAATTTTTGCAGAGCCTGTGGCTTCAGGAATGTCATGAGCATCTTCCTCACGCCGTTGGCCTCTTCCCCAACTTTGCTAAATATAGAGTTTCCAAATAACAATTTCACCGAATCGGGCCAATAGGACTGGAAAAGCTTGTTTCTGTTGTTGAAGAGAAACCGATTGCCCTCAGCACTATAAAAGATGGCCGTCCGGTGTCCAAAAATGAAAGTCTTGAAGATATCTCCTCCATATCGCTTCACTCCCCACTCAAAAAAGTCTTGAAGACTGTTGATCTTCGCAGAGAGCAGAAGCTGAGGCATTTCTCCCACCAGAGGCCACCCAAAGCTCCCTGGAGGAAGATTAGAAGAAGCCTTTGAGGAAGCAAGCTTCCTAATGATAAAATAACGGAGCACAAAAGTTGTGCCTATGATTAAAGCTTCCCTAGTGAGGATATCCATGGCTTTCTCCCAATAGAAAGATGGTGTTAACTGTTAAGAGGTGATGCAGGGAGTAGTTGCCTCAAAACATAATTGTGTCTCAATCCACCAAAGGATAAAGCATTTTAGTTTAATATATAGCACGTCCTAGTCTGTTTAATGCAACAAACAATTAGAAATTCATTGACTCGCCACTTCCAGTTTTGGAATGCAGTATTTGCAAAGCATTCTGATTTAATATAGAGCACGAGCTATCGCTTGTTTCTTGTTAATACAACAAACAATAATAAATACTCTCCCAAAATGTCCAATGAAAGAGATGACTTCCTTCAAATTTTGAAGATAATATTTTGGATAAGATTGCCACATTATAAACAAACTCAGTGACATTTATATAGTGAAAACCAAGCGCTATATCCAACGCAGGCGATGAGCACTGGTCAGCGAAATCCAAGGAAAAGTTTAATTAAGAAACAATTTTCGTGTGGAGTATAATATAGAGCAAGGGATATCACAGGTTTCTGGTTGATACAGCAAGCAATAACAAATACGTTTCCATTGTTTCCAATCAAAGTATGTTCCAAGAGACGACTTCGTTCAAATTTTATTAAAATCTTGATAAATTTATTATGAATGAGAGAATATTTGAAAATTCTTATTTTATTTTATATAAAAAAAAGAGTAGTGTGATATTTAAAAATGGTTAGAATTGTAAAAAGGCGCATTCACAAAGTTTGATGGGATATCTCATTGGAATCCAATACAAATTGTAACTTCTTATAATAGTGTCCTTCCATAATCTTTATAGAAGATATCTATTTCATTATTTGCAAATATCATCGATGTGGCCACTATTATTAAAGATCTTCATTATCATACAATAGATATCATTTTTATCCATCTAAAAATTGTTTCTCATATATTTAAAAAAAATATGTTCTTATGATTAAATTGTTTCTATAAACTTGACTAAGATTAAGTGAAAATTTATTTCAATACTGGTTCCAGTCTTAATATATATAGTTTATATCTCCTTAATTTTATCTATACTATGCTCATTCTATTTCTTGATTGTGTCGTATCATTAGAGGTTTTGATAATGTGACAAGATTCCTAACTCTAGACATTATCCACATTTCCTATTACAATATACCCCATTATATTACATACTATATTTCATGTCTTACTAGGGGGTCTTTGTATCATGGTCCTCTTCTTGGTAGATTATGAATTAACAACATTGGCTCAATCTAATGTACCCCACATTAGTGTCTTTTTTTTTCATAATGGTAAATTATATGCAATATCAAATGGCCTTGAATCATTTCAATACTATTGGTAGGTTGAATTGAGTCATTTGAAGCCTTATTACTCTAAATAATTGTGTACCTTCTACTACATCAAATTTCCAAAAACTATCCTCACCTTCTATTGATGATGGTACACACATTATTCCTCTTCAAATGCATGTCTTGATAACAATTGGGGCTCCTTATAATTAATCCCTCATAGGTCTGGTGAATATAAGGCTGACCTCTCATTAATTATCCACATTTTATGCTAGAATTGATCTTTCTCTTTATGTAAAGTTTGTCAATCATCCCACTTATAGATATACATCTCATTTCTACAAGGTTAGTAATGTTGACCCTCCTCTTTAATTTAAACATATATTATGATCTTAAAATCAAATTTGCCTGTAAATACAAATGCAACAAAAATGATCTTCGACACGTGGAACAACAAATTGAATCCCCATGAAAACTACACCATAGAATTCTATATTTGGTCTAGGTTTCCAACTTTCTCCTCTATCTATATTCCCTCCTAGGTAGTTTGATGCCTATATGATTTCTACTTTTTAAAAATTGCTTCTTTCTTCAAATCACTTCCTACTACATCTCCTTATCAATACATTAAAAAATTTCATCCTTCTTCACTTTCATCTGAACAAGGTTGTATCCTTTTTAGGCTTCTCAAAGCCCTCTTGATCACTCTTCCTCCTCCTACATGCAGTAAATTTCCTACAAACATCCAACCAACACTTTTTTCTTGTACATATCATTGATTAAACAATCCTACCAATGAATGTCTAGCCTTGAAACTAAAATTGATTACATTCTCAACATATGTGTCATCACGATTCCTCATATTGATGCACATATCTCTTCTTCCATGACTCGTGAAGTTGGGAATAACCTCTATTTGGTTCAAATGTTATTCTTCCTCTATTAAGGCATTGAGGTCACCTTTTTCATAAAATATAAAATATTTATATTATTATCATGAGGTTCCTTTGTTGTGGCATGAGATCACTTTTGACATCACAATACAATTAGGCTCACCATTATTATTAATAGTGCATTGTATAGAGTTTTCGTCTATCTTTTTTTCTTTTATTGTGTTTTTCATTGTGTATAAAGCATAACCCTTTTTATGAAACTTCCACACCAAGATCTCTTTGACCTTACTAATTCAATTTTCTCCTTTTTTTGTTTGATATGTGGTATTCCCCTTTGTGAATGCATTATTTATTTTTCCATGTGTGTGTGCGTGCGTGTGCACGCACATGTGTGTATATATATATATATGTATGTATGTATGTATGTATGTATGTATGTATTGATTTGTGTGTGTGTGTGTGTGTGTGTGTAGTGTACATATATGTACATTTTTTATTTTATTAACATATATGTACATATATATGCATAAATATAAATATATTTACATATATGTGTGTGTGTATGTGTGCATATACAAATATATGTATGTATTTATGTATGTATGTGTGTGTGTGTGTGTGTGTGTGTGTGTGTGTGTGTGTGTGTGTGTGTGTGTGTGTGTGTGTGTGTGTGTGTGTGTGTGTGTGTGTGTGTGTGTGTGTGTGTGTGTGTGTTTGCATGTATATGTATATGTATATGTATATGATGTATTTGTGTGTGTATGTGTATATATATACATACTTGTGTACATACACACACACACACATGTATGTATGTATGTATGTATGTATGTATGTATGTGTATGTGTATGTGTGTGTGTGTGTGTGTATGTGTATGTGTATGTGTATGTGTATGTGTATGTGTATGTGTATGTGTACGTGTATGTGTATGTGTATGTGTATGTAAAGTGCACAACTTTGGCCAGGTTTTGGTAAACCTGCATATTAGGGCATGATACTTTAGATGTTCTCCCCTATTAGAAATATCCCCGCCCAAATGCACCTCTAGAATTACTTCAGATTGACGAAATGACATTGGGCTACTTTGATTTGGAATCATTCCATCTATGGGAGAAGATTTCGCAATCGAAGGATCTAGAGCATCCAAGCCTCTCACAAAACCTTGCACAATAGTGACTACCACCGAGACATGATCTGACATTTCAAAGCATGGCCTTTTTCAGTTAATAATTTTTTTCATGTATAATATATCTATTTTATAAGAAAAATAAAATATTTTAAAGATAAGATTATAATATTATTTTTCAATTAGATCTTGAATAAAATTTAATATCAATTTAGAAACTTTTTTTTGAAATGGCATTGCTCTTACAAGTCTCTCCATAAAATATTTGATTATGAAAGTAGCACATGCCTTGAGTAAATATTAATAAACAATATTATGATAAATTGTAGAAAACTAAACTACTACAAATTTAATTGAATATGATTGATAAAATAAAATAATATACCACCCACCAAAATTTAAATCCCAACAAAATAATCTAGAATTCACAATAGCAACCAGATTAGAGCCTTCATTTTATTTAGTAAAAATATTTGTTGTAATTCTTAATTATTATAATTCTAAATGTTGTTATTTTAAAATTATAATATTTTAATTATCTTTATGTAATATTAACTATAACTTTCACCTTAATAAAATAATATTAATAATTATAATATAATATAAATATTATACTAAAAATATACATTTTTCTTAAAAACGTAGTCTTAAATTAATTTTTATATATATAACTATAATTATAATAATAATATTAATCTTAAACTTAATTATTATTATATAAGTGTTTAACATTAATTATAGTTGATCTTTTATTAATAATTATAAAATAATATAATACAAACACTAGAATAAAAATAGACATTCATTAATGATTAAATAGCTTTTGTTATCGATAAATTGTGAGATATAGGCCCACTCTGATAAATCATGGATATGTAAGAAAAGAAGAAAGCTTCAAACTCAAAACCATGGAAATAAGAAGATGAAGAGATAGAGAGCAATACATAGAAAACAAAAAAAAAAAGTAGCATTATAAGAGAACTCAATCACTCAAACAAACACCTCCATAGATCAATCATTCTTTTGTTTCCACTTGCTCCTGGTGAGGAGCACTTCCATTGTCCATTGTGTGCCCTTATCTATCAAATCCAAAGAAGAGTTGAGACAATCCATGTGAGATAGTGGTTTGGAAATGTTAACCAACACACACACTCTGGTAAACTGCCTCAAAGCCGAACACGAATCATTGTCCATTTTGATGAAAGAGCCAACATGATTGATAAGGTATTTCATTAGACCTGCACTTCACATAACCAAAGGTAGGTTATAGATCCAAATACAAATCAAAATGAGAGTGATACAAACATTTGCATGATCAAAGAAAGGGGACCAAGTGTCATGAAGAAACCAGATCTACCATAGAACCATGGACCATTATCCAAAACAAACTTGCAATCCTTAGTAGTAAGAAAAGAAACCATAAAAAACCATTATCTAATAAATTCACTTTGGGAGTTGACAAATTTCCCCAAATACTCTTACTCCATGCTAAAAACTCCTTCATAGACAATCTCTTCCCTAGTGCTCTGAAAACCAAAGCCTTAGATCCAATATCTATAGAAGCCTCTGAAATACAATCATTCAATAAATGAAAGTCTACTGGCTCGTCAACTAGATCCACTTTAGTGTTGCCCAAATACAAAGCGGGGTAGATTATGAAAAATTCGTTGTGGGGGGGAATTAGGAGCAAGGGAAATGCTTTCCCTAGACCCCACAAAATAAGACACCCCTTGGGCAACAAACCCTAGATCGACTGAGGGGTTGCCTTTCACAATTTGGTTTTTGCAAAAAGAATTGCATGAATTAGCCATATTTTTGCACAACTTGTAGATTATGAAAAATTTGTTGTGCTTTTATTTTGTCCATGAACTATGCACCCACTTCACTTCCTCACTTTGTTGCTCACGTGTGCATGCTCACACGTTGCTCCTTAGGTAATATAAAAAATTTACATTTTACCTTTGTAAAAGATAAATATTTATCAAGTGCGGTCAAAGAAAAATATTTCAATTTAAATGATTAAAAGTTATTAATTTTTTTTTATATATATATTAAAATAATTAAAAGGAAAATTATGATTTTCAAAATGTATTTAGAAATAGAGTGATTTCAAAAAAAAATTATATAAAATTATAGTTATAAAGAATCTATGGTCTTGCCTTATAATTATGTGGGGATGGGAGATCAAATAAACAATTTTCAGTTAGCCCTCCCCCCATCCCCCCATGTTACATAGTTATGGATGATCTAAATCCATTGAACACCTTACCCAATCTAGGTCTTATTTGTGTAGAGGGACCTATCCTTTCTAACTAAGCCTGGGTGGGAGTAATTGAATCATCAACTATAGAACTTTAACCCCCCACCCAAGCATGTTCTACGTTTGTTTTTTTAATAGAAATATTTGTTGTGTAATATTTGCAATAAATAGTTTAATTTTTTATTTTAATTGTGTACAATTTCCAATTCTTATGAGTTTAAATCCTATAAAAAAAAGTGAAATAGAAATTTATTGTAAATATAAAGAAATCTCAAAAAAATCTATTAAGGAACAAAACTTGTTTTTATAAAATTAATTAAAAAAAAAAATTAAATAAATAAAATCTTATAATTGATAGAAATCTATTTTTTACTAACTAGTTAATGCTTTAATGAATGCAATACAAATACTACTAGCAATTGCACCTTGGTGTGCAATGGGTGTGCCAAAGAGGTGTGGAAGGTCAATTCGAGGAAAATTTGGTCAATTTTTTGCATAAATTTTTGTAGTACATGAGATCAATCGGTATACCATTAGGAAAATGATGGTGTTTGTGCAAAAAAGATCTCTATGGAGCAATGATAGCTTCAAATCCACTTACAAGTATCCAATCATAATTGAAACAAAACCTTCACATTAGGAAGATAAATGTTCCACTACCATCAGGCTCATCTTATGTTTGCAATCAAGTGAGGGGAGAGAGAGGTAGAGACAGGGATAGAAAGAGGGAGAGATAGAAGCATGTATCACATGCGTTCATGGTATATAAAATAATCCCCCTATTTTCAAAAAATATTGCCCTAAACTCTTCTTTTATCGCCCCCTACCAATACATAGCCCAAATTTTAAAAAACCCCTATTTTCACCAAATATTGTATTTTTTCATAGACCAAATTAAAAATCCCCCTATTTTCACCAAATAGGCAATATAATGTTTTTTATTCTTAGGATATTAAACCCCCCAATATGAATGCACATGATATAATATTGCCTAGGTAGTGAAACCCCCATGGATAGAGGAGGGAAGAGTAAGAGAGAGGGGTACTGTAAAGAGATAAAGATAGAGGAGAAGATAGAGATGGAGATATAGATGAGATGGAGATAAAGATAGAGAAAGAGGAGAGGAAGATGTCAGAAGTATGTGTTGATATAGTTGTCATTGATGTCAAACTTATTGTTCTGGATTGGCATTGGTCTGGAATGTCTATGGTGCAGAGATATCTTGTTGTGTTGGTGTTGCAGGTGTTATTTGGTTGTTTTGGAAGTTTTTGGGTCTAGAAAGTATTGTTGATGTTTCTTATTAAGGCTACCTTTGTTGGACATAGTTTTGGTTTCATGGATATGATAGTTCTATGGCCAAAAATATATTTGTGTTCTTTGGGTGTTGTAGCATTGTTCATTGTTGGTCATAACATTCTATGCTTGACCTATCCTTAGATCTGGATATGAGTTGTGGGAGATTTTTTGATGTGTTATGGGTCTCACCATAGCATGTGAAGATCCTGATTTGAGTTGCTTGCATTGTAGAGTATGTTTTGACCATCAATTGCTTATATGGATGCGTAGTCTGTGGATATGTTGTTAATTATATTTCGGTGATTGCAAATTGGTGAATAATCTTTGGAAGATGTGTTTTGGTCCTCTCTTTCTCCTAAATTGAATTAGTGTGTGTATTTTTGGTCTGAAAGGTATATTTTGGTTAAAGTAGACTTGGTTCAAGCTTTGATGATCTATCTTGTATATAAGGAATGTGTATGATTGAGTTGTGTAAGGAAGAAGAGTACAAGAAGAATGTAGATGTATGATGCAGAGATAATCAGTGAGGTTTGGTGAAGTGCATAGAAGAAGAATTATGTTTGAATGATATGCAAGTTGTGCTGAGACTATGGTGGATATATGACACAGAGTGTTGGCAGTTGAGGTCTCAGTTGTGTGTGTGTTTTGATGTTGGTCACTTGATGTAGAGTTCAAGGACAACTTCATGATCAGGAGATCCTTCTTTACATATAATTTTGTATCTTGCCCTATTGCAGTTAGTTTCAAGTTTTGCAAGTCCTCTTTTGTATCTTTCCCCATGAGCCGTTAGCCTTAGTTTGCAAGTCTGGAGCAGTGAGCTCTTTTATTTGTATCTGATATACATAGTGTATATATTTTTGTGTGCAGGTGCTCATCGTGGTTTTTTCTCCGTTTGGATTTTTCATGTAGAAAATTTTGGTGTTAATGTGTTGGATGTGTGTTGATGTTTAATTGCTTATGTGTTGCATTAATTTTTTGTTTTGGACTGATTCACCCCACCTCTCAGTCATGCCTTGGGTTCAACAGAAGATGGAGAAAAGGATAGACAAAGAGAGAGAGAGATGGGATACAATTACATTGATCAAAAAGCTTGAAAAATAAATAGAAAGAGAGAAAGGGAGAGATAGAAAGATAAAGATAGAGATATAGAGGTAGATAGAGATAAACAAATAAAGTTAAATGGATAGATGAAAAACAAAATGGAGATATTGATATAAAGAGGAAAAGAGATGTGAATATATAGGTCTAAAAGAGGAGAGAGAGAGATAGAGAGAGAGAGGGGGGGTGGATAGATAGAGGGGGAGAGAGGAAGATAGAGTTAGAAAGGAAGATAAATTGAGAGAGAAAGATATAGAGAGGCCTATAGAGGAAGAGGGAGATATATATATATGGTGAGATAGAGATATAAGGAGATAAACAAATAGAGAGAACTATGAGAACTCAAGATAAATAAATAGATATGTCTAGAGTGAAAAAAATGGCGAGATAGAGAAAGAGATAGACATATATTGGAAAAGGAAGGAGATAGATAGAGAGAGAAGCAAGAGAGAGATAAAGAGAAATAGAGAGATAGAGATATATCATACAAGAGAGATAGAGTGAATGAGAGAGAGAGGTGTGCATAATGATATATTGATAGCAAGGGGAAGAAAGATACATGGAGATAGAAATGGAGGGGGCAAGAGTGAGAGAAACAAGGTGATAGAGACAAGTAATAGAGAAAGTTTTAGAGAGGGGGAGGGAAATATAGAGAGATAAAGAAAGAGATAGGGAAGGAGAAACATGAAATTTGTGTGTGTGCGTGTGTGTGTGTGTGTGTGTGTGTGTGTGTGTGTGTGTGTGTGTGTGTGTGATTTAGATAGAGGAGAAATACAGAGATATAAAAAGGAGTGGTGGGGAGAGAGGGAGAGATAGAGAGAGAGGGGGGGGAAGAGAGGGAGAAATAGGGATAGAAAGAGGTAGAGATAGGAATAGAAAGGAGAGAAAAAGTAGATATAAGCTGTGGAATAGAGAGGGAGAGATGGAAGGAGAGAGAAAGAGGGAGACAATAAATGTGAGAGAGAGAGAGTGCGATAAAGATAAAGATATAAGAATTGATATATAGAGAGTAGGGTATAAGAGAGACATACATAGAGAGAGAGGAGAGGGGGAGAAATAGAAAGCCTATGTCTATGTGAGCGATAGAGATATAAAGATATAGATAGGGAAGGAGAAACAAAGAATGTGTGTGTGAGTGAGAGAGATATTGAAATAAATATAAAGAGGGGGGAAGATATATATAAATAGATAAGGAGGGGGGAGAGGTAGAGAAATAAAGAGAAGCTAGAGAAGCAGAGAGATATAAAACAAGGGACCCATAGAAGAGAGGGGCATAGAGAGAGGGGGGTAGAAAGAACAAGATATAGAGATAGATACAATGGGAAGGATAGAGGGTGAATAGAGAGATGCAAGGACAGGTAAGGAGATATTTAAATAGGTTAGAGAGATAGAGATGGAGATAATATTCAAATGACATGCTATCCTAATCATAACTCCCCAAAGACACATGATATCCTTAAATTACTGGCATGAGATGAGTAATTAAAAGTTTGTTTCTCTCTCTTGATCTCACTCTAACCTTTTGATTTAGATTTTTTAAGTTGATTTTTTTATTGTATAAATAAAAATAAAAATTAAAGATAATTATTCTATAATAAATTAAATTTAATAAGACAAAAAATTACAAACTAAATTAATTCTATTATCTCTAATTATTAATTATAACTTCATAAAAAGACAAAAATAATTAAAATAAGATTTATTTTTTTGATCGGTAAGTATATATTTGTATTAATAATTGAGTAAAAAGTACACATAGTGAAAATATAAAAAAATGGGGATTAACCCCTATAAAATCTCCATGAGATTTGAAAAACTATCTACTCAACTATTGTGTCGCAATTATCCAGTCTGTGAAAATTACTATCCCTTCCCAAACAATGGCAAGTAACCATCCCAACAACTACACCTAAAATATTAGCATTTAACATAAAATTTTACAAAACAAAAACATTCAAATTTATAACTTCGTTTTTTTCTAGCCAGGTCTAAAATCCAATAGTCCTCTAGGGCGAATTTTGTCTTCTTTGCCTCATCCTTATTCTTCACCTCCCTCGCTTCCCTTAGCTCTGCCTCCTTCTCCCAAATGTAGTCTTTTAAATTCTCCCAACCCAAATGAGCTTCCTCAGTCCTTGCCTCTTTGTTCACTCCATCCTGCCACAACATGAACGAATAAAATTCCAGATTGCCCCCATCCAACATTATCCCTTCACCAAAAGGGAACAGTAAACCATGACTCGCAATTGCTCTTTCCATTAGAGAGGATAATCTGCATAGAGAATGGTTTGGGATGCAATCTTTGGCCACCCAAACCACCTCTACCTCCGTTCTGAACATCAAGCCCCACACCACCATCATTGAGATGATGTCAGCATTAGTGCGGTACCAAAAATTAGAGACCAGATACTCTTTTCCAAGTAGAGTTTCAATAATCTGCAAAAACTAGTCATCATCAAATTTGAAAATGCCCAGACACGAGCTTTAGCCACCCAGACCACCTCTTCCTTCATTCTGAACATCAAGCCATATGCCACCATCATTGAGATGATGTCAGCAATAGTGTGGTACCAAAACTCAGAGACCAAATACTCTTTGCCTAGTAGAGTTTCAATAATCTACAAAAATAGGTCATCATCGAATTTGAAAATGCCCAAGCCAACTCTCTTCTCAGAGACCTTTCCAAAAAATTCCAATTGTTGTTTTATTGAGTGAAGCGAGATGTTCACTTCCATGAGTGATGCCTATTATTTTTACCTTCTTCCTTTTGTCGATCTCTAGATTGTTCTTCTCCGAAATCCACTAATGAATACTAGCTCGCCCGCCTTTTTGGTTTAAAAAGCCACGTCTCTCACCATCCCATCAAATGTTTCCAATCAATATGTCCTCATTTCAAGGACACCCTCCTTCGGCCATCTCAAAATCATGAATGCATTTCCCACGTCACCTTCCACCCATCCCATGTCCAAGCACCACGTCTATGTGTATGCAGAAATTAGCGGCATGCACAAGCCTTGTGCACTAAAAGCATGTATAAAACTAACTCAATTTCGTCCTAGGGCAAATTGAAAACATGTCATCCCATGTGCCACCACATTAAAAATGACCTGCAATTATCAAACGGTAACTTCCACGTGCTCCCCTCCCTCTCACCACTTCACAGGCTGGATTTCCAACTCACAGCCCATGTTGGACAACACATCAGTATCGAAGTTACCCTCTCTATGCACATGAGAAATTTTAAAATTGTGAATGTTTTTTTTTTTTACCAATGATGTGAATAATCTTATTGATTCTCCAACATTGTGAGACCCCTTTCATAATGGCATCAATGATGATTTTTGAGTCTCCTTCCAGGTGTAATTTCTTCACTAAAAGTTCATCTGCTAGAAGGATGACCAGTAAGGATGCTCTCACCTCTACCTCATTATTTGTTTCATCATTCCTCACAATGCAGCCTACTCCTGAAAGCCCTGGGTTCCCTCTTGAAGCCCCATCAAAATTTATCTTTATCCACCCCTTCTCTAGTTTATTCCACACTACCCTTTGCTTTGGATTTGCTATAGAATTTATCCTACCAAGCCCATTAACGGGCAATTAAAATAAGATTTAACTTAATGAAAATTAAACCTTAAAACAAGAAGGAAGATAAAATTAAAATAAATTCTTATCAAAAGGAAATAGTAGAATATCCTAGAAATAAAATATAAATTTTTTATTCAGAATATAATTATTTTACAATAATTAAAATTTTAGTACGATAATTAATTATAAATTAAATTAATTTAATATATCTTAATTATTATTTTTTGATAGGTAAATAGCTGGGTAGCCCACTAGCTTCCATTTATATTAATAAGTTTCAAAATTTACATTATATTGTTCAACATATAGCAGATAAAGCCTTCAAACCGCCTAATCTAAATTTGAAAAAGCCGCCTACAATTAGAAACCTTGTCTACTATAACATAGCATCCATTAGAGGAGATGAGTATTCTACAAAATTTCTCCTCCTATATTCTTTATACCCTAAATACATATCCCTATATTCAAAACGAGAATATAGATATAAACTTTAATATATCTTTCCATCATACATAGAAATGACACCTATGAGATAACCTAGACATGGTGACCCTTAGTCATTTCCTTCAGCCTCTTCATCCTTAGTCTCTACATCATCTATCTCATCTCCTAGTGTTTATTGCTCCATCTCAAACTGATACATAACATGTCACTCATAGTTGCAGGCAAAGTGGATTGGTTCCCGAGCTTTGGTTGTGGAATCTCTAAGCTCTTCCTCCATGTAGTCCTCTTCAGTCTTTGTCACATCGGAGCTTTTTGTTTCCATAGGAGACCCAGGTTCATTGTCTAGCAAACCTTCCTCTCTCATGTATGTGTCGAGCCAGCCAACCTCCTCACTTTCAACAAAACCCGTCAAATTTTGCAGAAATGTAATGTTCCTCCTAATTGTTGTCCATCTCTACTCGAATTCCTCTTCTTGCAAATTCTTAATAAGAGGGAACATTTGGATGTCCTTGTCCCCATTCTTCACCATATAGTAGTTCTAAGGCATGGGGATAGATGATTCCCTAGAAACATTATCCAAAACCCCATCAATTTCATCCAGAAATCCATGCTTGAAGAGAGTATGACATAGTTTCTTCACCTTACCCTTTTTCACGTAAAAAAATAGCAACATAGAAAAAAACATTACGGTAATGTTGGATTTTACCTTATAGCGGTGGTAGGCACACAAAAACTCCTCGCCCAAAATTGCCTTCACCACATGAAGCACCAACCCTGTTCTCATGATAGATACAAACCTTTTCTTTATTTCTCCAATAAATATCATTTGTCTCTTCATCGCCCTAAGCAACATAGGTGTATCCATTCGGTAGTGCCATAGTTCACCAATATCACTACAAAAGGTTGATTTATCTTACCCACATATAATTACAATTAAACTTGTAATTCGGCTTTAATAAAGTGCCAGGTGTTTCTCAAAATATCTGGTATTCCTTTAATTCATACCAATTGATCTCTTTGTGTGACACATGTTGTCAATCCATCCTATTATTGATAAATGATATGCAACAAACATGTTAGTCTATCATCGTGCGATCCTCCCATATATGGCATATTAATTAATAATGACATTCACTCCCCTTGCACATGTTAATTAATGATTTCCACTGTCATTCCATATTATTGATTTAGATTAGATTTTGATGCCTTCTTTGCCAAGTCATCAGCCATGTCATTATCAACTTGATATACATGGTTGATTTTGAAGTTTGTGTAATTGTCAATCAACCTTTTTATTAACACTAACAATTTCCTTAATTACCAGTTCAAGGTTTGGTTCTGTTTGATGGCATTAATTGTTATAAGAGAATCACCTTCAAGGTGGATATTTTCTACTCCAATCTCCTTGCTCAATTCTAAAGCTTTCAATGCCACCCTAAATTCTACCAAATTGTTTGTAGAAACTCCTATTGATTCAGCTCTTTCTGGAATGACAACTCCAACCTCATTTCGAGCAACACATCCAATATCACTTGGGCTTGGATTGCCTTTTGAGGCACCGTTGAAATTGATTTTAATCCACTTAGGCTCTTGTGGCTCCCATTTTACATTCTATCAAGATTATGTTGAATTAGTTGTGTTAGTTGTGTTAGTTCCAAGCAAAGGGGGGATTCTTAAACCTTTGAAAAGTTTAACCATTTCTCATCCCAATTTGTATAGATATTTATTTTTAATGTTTTGTTTCTAGTTGCAGAATTTGCTAATTCCACAATAAGAGCCTCCATCTTTTTTATTAGATTGTCTTTGGGAATAGATTGATCTTTGAATATCCTTATGTTGTGTTCTTTCCATAGTTCCCATATAATCGATGAAGGGATCACTTGCCACAAAGCACCCAAACACACCTTTTTCTTTCCAATTTTGCCACATACCAAACCAATCCCTCAACTTGAGTGGTATAGGGCTTTGCAAATTGATAATTGTAATGACATGTTTCCAACAATCTTCCGCATAAAGACATAATAGTAATATATGATTAGCATCTTCATCTTTACATTTGCAAAATGGTCATCTTCTGGGGCTAGGGATGCCAAGCTTGATCAATCTATCCTGAGTTAGAATTATATTTTGTATTGCTAGCCAAGAGAAAACCTCTGCCTTAGGGAGATAATATTTTCCCCACAGTAGGTCCTTAGGTCATTGCTTGTCCTCCAAAGTAGCGTCTTTCACTTTGTAGCTGATCTTGAATTTATATTCTCCATCAATTGATGCACACCATCTTATATGGTCATCTTGTTCTAAAAAATTTATACATCTAGAGTTTTTATGTTTCTTTTAATTTGGCTTTTTGATCTTGAGGGGCACTCACATCATTAAGAGATTTTCATTCCCACTTTGGGATGTTGTTTCTCCATGTGATAATCCCACAGTCACATACTTTCCTCCCCCAAAAATTAATTGTTTCCCTCTTGATGTCTTCCAAGTCCTGCATTTTCTATAGTTTCTGATGTCCATCCCATGAGTCATCCAAAAATGATGGCTTTTATCCATTTTTGACATCCCAAGTGATATGTTTGATGATAATGTCCCTACGGACAAGTATAAAGTTCCAAATTGCAGAGCCTTTAGGGGGATTTCTAACATTAAGGATTCGAATAGGGTCTTCAGAATCCAAATATTTCTTTCTCAATATTCGAACCCATTTTGAGTTGCTTTGATAATACTCCAGATGAGTTTGGAACCCATTGCAACATTAATGATATTTAGTTACTTTGCACCAGCCCCTCTTGCTTCTTAAGGCATACATATCTTGTCCCATGAGATAAGAGAAAAATTTTAAGTGTCATTGGTCCCATTCCAAAAGAATTTCCTCAATATTTTGATTAAGTTATCTATTATAGCCTCAAGAATCTTTAGGTATGACATAGAGTAGATTGGTATAGCAGATAAGACTGCTTTGATCATTAGAATTCTTCCAGCAAATGTTAGTCATTTCCCTTTCCATAATTCCATCATTTTTTGCATCTATTGATGAGATCTTCCCAATAACAATTTTTATTCAACCTAGAAAATAGTGGTATCCCCAAAAATTTCCCTGGAAAACATATTATTCTCAATCTAAGAATTCTAACTATTTCTCTTTGGAGACTAGGCTAAGTATTGAGGAAAAATATCTCTGATTTTCTCCAATTGACACTTTGTCTATAGGCCATGCTATAGTCATCTAACAATTTCCTTATGGATCTTGCTTCATATCTCGAGGCCTTCCCAAATAGAATTGTATTATCAATAAATTGTTGATGGGTGACTGGGTCCATTCCATTTGTGATGCTTATACCCTGGAAATGCCCTTCAAGCTTGCATTGTGTTATAGCTCTACCTAATGCCTCTACCATGATTATGAAAAGGAAGGGTGACAGTGGATCACCTTGTCTAATCCCTCTAGTTGATCCAAAGAAACTATGAGACTTACCATTCACAAGCATTGAAAACTTTGGGGATCAGATGCATCTTTCAATCCATTCAACCCATCTATCCTCAAATCCAGATTTATTTAAAAATTTGAGGAACTTGTGTCCAAAAGATCATATGCTTTTAGGATGTCTAATTTAACAATCATACAAGGAGCTCTAAGTTTTCTCGCTGAGTAAATTACCTCGTGTGCCACAATGATTCCTTCCACAATCAACCTTCCCGAAGAGAAACCACTCTACTCATCTGAAATCACTTGATTTATTACAATTTTCAGCCTATTAGCTATGACCTTGGCGATGATTTTGTAAGTTATATTGCATAGTGTTATTGACCTGTAATCATACTATAAGCTTCTTTCTTTTTAGGGACTAATGTTATGACTGTGTGATTCATTGCCCCAAGCATGGCTATTTTTCTCCTAGACTCTTCCACTACCTTCCACAAATTATCCTTCACAATGTCCCAAAAGAATTGAAATAATCTAGCAGGAAACCCATCAGGACTTGGTGTTTTATCAGGGTTGAATTGAAACGTAGCAATTTTGATTTCTTCTTATGAAACTAGCTTGTATAATTCGAGGCTATTTGCCTCACTGGTTAATGAGGGTATTTTTATTTGCCTCACTGTTTAATGAGGGTGTTTTGTTTAAGAATTTGTCCCTTTCATCAATATGAATTAGAGCATATGTATTCATTATTGACTAAAAGTGTCTTACTACTTCCTGATTTGCCTCCTCTATGGTTTGTGTCATTGTACCATCCTCCCTTTGAATTTCCACAATTCTTTTCTTGCTTTGGTTGACAATGGTAAATTTGTGGAAGAATTTTGTCTTTTTATCCCCTTATTTCAACCATATTTCTCTATATTTTTGCCTCCAATATGTTTCTTCTCTTGCCAGTAGCTCAATTAGTTGGGCCTTAAGTTCCCTTTCTTTTTCAAATTTGATTGAAGTCATCCCATTTGAAATGAAAACTTCATTTAGTTGTTGCAACTACTCTTCTAATTTGGCTTTCTCTTCAAATATATTTTTGAAATGCACCTTGTTCCATTCTTTTAGCTTGTGCTTAATATGGGAAAGATTTTTGGAAAGAAGGTATAGTTTGGACTAATTGCCAGCTCTAATCCCATTCCACCACACCTTCATCAGATCCATGATGGACGGGTCCCTAAGCCTGATGTTTTCAAATTTGAATGGGGAGCCAACCTTCCTGCCAGCATGCCATATGGATAAAGACATTGAGAAATGATCCAATCCAGTGTATGAAAGTATGGTTGCTTCATAGGAATCTATAATATCAGTCCAATCCCCATATAACAGAAATCGATCTAGTTTTTCTGAGATGCTGGTGAATCCCTGCCTCCTGTTAGTCCAGGTAAGTCTTCCATTTTTGGTTGGCACATCCCTAAGATGATTTTCATCCACAAAGTATTGAAAATCCATTTAAACTCTTGATAGGTTTTACAATCCTCCCTGTTTTTTTGAATTATCAAGAGTGGAATTGAAATCTCCACCAATGATGATTTTTGCATCATTCTACTGCTTTATCCAATTGGTAATGTTATTCCATGGTTCTCTTTTATCTACGGTGGAAATTGGGTCATATACATTGATGATCATAAAGATTGTATTTTGACTTATAACCTTACAACTAACTGCCATCTAGTTTTGATTCTCCATCAACAAATTACATTGAGTGGATAATGGATTCCATAAGATACCTAATCCACTAGATGCCCCATCAAGCTCCACAAAAAAACCATCCCAGATTTGCCAAGTTTTCAACCTCTTCTAACTCTCTTCCAAACTCCATTTAGTTTCTTGTAATAAAAAAAATGTTTTCTTTGCTAGTATCAATTTGATGTTGAATTAGGTGCCATTTTCCAGGGGCATTTAAGCCCTAGAATTCCATGTAGTGAGCTTCATGGCTCCTTGAGAAGGAGTATCTCCTTCTTGTTTTTTAGCTTCCTTTGTCCCCTACACTTCCTACCATTTCTAATTTTACCTTGTTGGATTTTCGCCCTCTCTTTTTTTTCCCTTCAATGTTTGGTTTCTTTATATTGTGTTTGCATTATATTTTGTTCTGCCATTATGTTCAAAGAGCCATCCTCATAACTCTTTTTAGTCACAAATTCTAATTAAATAGTGGTTAGATCAACCTCTTCTTTCTCTATATCTTCATTATCAATATTCTATTCATTCCCATTCTCCTCTCCAATTATAGCAGCTACTGGAAAGTCTCCTACATCCAAAGTGGAGTTCTCTATTATTGCATTACAACCTTTATCTAAATCCAATTCTAAGTCTAATCTTATCTCTTTACTGTTTCCCACCTCTAGAGTGCTATGATCAATTCTTATTTCAATTTCCTTGCTCTTCAGTGGCCAAGGTATGCTCCTTATTATCCTGATTTAATTGGGTGCCACAAATTTCTCCCAAAGAAAAATAATTTGGAGAATCCTTCTTGTGCTCTTCTTTGTTCATAAGATTCATTATCATGTCCAATTCTCCATTCAGACCTATGTTCCTATTGTTGCTTGAGATGCTTACTTCTTCTGACCTACATTGAAACAACTTCTGATTATATTGGTTGGCCTTATTAATTTCAACCATTCCATTACAATTTGTAGTATCATGCAACTTTGATTTGCATTGAGGGTAAAGGATCTCAAGATCTTCTCTCTCCACTCTTTGTATCCAAATTCCATCCTTGGAATGTAGCTCTATCTCCAAAGACAGTTTTTGGTGGGAGGATATGTCTATACACAATCTAGCATAGGCTCCCCAAACCCTGTCTTCTAAAATTTGGTCCACAAATATTAAATTTCTTGATCCCTTTCCAATGCCTCTGAGTATCTCACTACTCTAATATTCCATAGGGATGTTATATAGTCTGATCCACACTGGGCCTTTATCAACCTTTTGTTTTCATGGATTGAAGTGTGGGTACCATTCAATTAAGTGTATTCCAATGCTTTCAAAGTAATGTGGCCCACTATTTAGGTTTTTCTCTTTATTTGTTAGATTATCAAACTCTACCAAGAAAAAACCATTAGGCAATGAGTTTACACATATCTAGGAATCCCATTTATGGTGACACCAATTTTCAATTCTACCCGTGTCCTTTAGCCCTCCACCCCATTTAATAAAAATGCCTAAATTTTGAAGTCTTTCCCTATCCTAATTTATTTTAGCTACATCAATTTGAATATGAGGAATTGAAGACATAACAGTTTTATTTAGATTGGAGTTTGATGTGCCTTCTTCACTGGACTTATTGTTGTTGCCCTTCTAGGGTCTGCTAGTTCGAATTTTGCCTTCTTTCCCTAGCATAATCTTGCCCTTGTTTCTCCAATCATTAGAAATATTCGCATTTAATGTGGAAATTTTCTTGGACCACCCATTCCTACCTCTTTTGAGCCCTTGTCTATTGAGGATTTTTGATAATGTATTTTTTTGTCCATAATATTGTTGTTGCCTTTGATTGGGAAGATTTCTTTGATCCTTTGAATGATCCTGACATCGCCTTTGTAGCCATGGTGGATTCCATCTACTATGATATTGGTTTGACCTTCGATATCCTCCATTAGCAAATCTGGTCCTATTATTATATGTATCATTTTGTTCCTGCATTAGCCATTTCTTATAATTCCTTTGATGCATGTCCCTAGTTGTATATCGATTTTCCATGTTTGAGGTAGAAGTTCATTTGTCAATCCACTGACCACCTTCGTAAACCCATTGCGGATTATGATTCTTCAGTCATCCATGTTTAAGGTTTTCTATATTTGTTGTACCCCAACTGTGCAATTCTTCCATGGCGATTTTTTTCTTGACTTCTTTGCTCCATCTGCTATGGTTAGTTTCGCCAAGCCACAGACGCCTGTGCCTATCACCTCAGTTGTCTGCTCGAATCCTATCATGCTTCATGCCTTGATTTTACTCAATCCTACCATTTCGCTCCTACTCATACGCTCGACTTTGCTCCTGAGCTCCATTTTTCACTCTCTTCTTTTATTTAAAATAATCGACATGCCAACTCAACATTTCTCAATATATCTTAATTATTATTAATTTCATAAAAAATAATTAAAATAAGCTTTAAACTTAAATAAAAATATTAAAAGATATTTTTTTCAAAATAGAAAAATAATAAGGCCTGTTGATGGGCCTCATAGGGTAAATCCCATTGGGAGTGACACATCTAATATAAGTTGGAGAAAACCGGAGAAGGAATGGGTGAAGGTAAATTTCAATGGTGCCTCAAGAAGTTACCTGGGTATTTCAGGAGCGGGATGTTTGGCTCGTGATGATGAATGGAAAATTTTAGTTAAAGGAGTCCAAAGATTGCAAAGTGGGACAAACAATGAGGCAGAGGCTCAAGTAACATTGTTGGTGTAGACACCTAAAATTGTCCAGTCTAATTAAATAAATATTTTATTTATTTAATTATCTAAGCCTAATTCTTCTATTAATTAAATAAATCTTTATTTATTTAATTAATTCATTTATCCTCTTCTAGCCTTATTTCTCATTTAAATAAATACATTTATTTATTTAAATTATCATTTTCCTAAATTAAATAAATATCTTATTTATTTAATTGATCCCACTTCTTCTATTAATTAAATAAATCTTTATTTATTTAATTAATTCATTAACCTTTTCCACCTATTACACATGTCATTCATCTCTTAATTCATACACTACCTACCCCTCTCATTATTTTATTATTTCTTCTACCTACCCTCTAATCATAGCCGACCTCCTTTTACACCTCTCAATCTTATCCCTCCATTTCATATTGTGTCTTCTTTTATTATAAAACCCTAATCATTCATTCTTAATCACTCAGCCTAATCGACAATTTGGAGGACTCGACTACACTACGATCCTACTTGCAACCACATTTCGTTCTTTGTTGAGCTCTTGTGCATATAAAAATCTGAGAGCAAATATATATCAAGCAAGATCAATGGAGATAGGAAGAATGGAGATCCAAACCCTATTGGACATGTGATGGTATAATCTTTGTGATTTCATTTGATTTGCATTGTCTTAGGTAATCTTCATATGTTATGGTGGATCTTTGTTGATTGTTAGGCTAGGATTTTGTGGTTGAATTCATTTAGCCTTTCAATATTGTTATTATTGTTATCCATTTTCACCATACACATTTTGGCACGCCCCATGGGACATGGATTTTTCTTAGATCTATGTTTTTTTTTTGCAGATTTTTCTAACCCTATATTGCTATTTTGTAAAACAATTTGGAGAATAACCTTGTGCAGCTAGGGTTTTGAACACAAAATCAAGATCTTGGAGAGATTCAATCATATCTCACAAACGGCTAGGAAATTTTGCACCAAATTTTTTTTGCAGGTTGAAGAAAGTATCAGGAGCTCTCAAGCCAAAATTCAGAATTTTTGGAGCACATTTTCATTTTCTATGAATTTTTTATGATTTTTCATAAAAAATTAATTTTGAGAGCAAATGAGAGAATTTTTCAGATTTTCTTATATTTTTGGAAATATCTCATAATTATACATAGGATCTGTTCTTTGTGATTTTAATTTTGATGCAAAATATTTCCCTAAAAATCGGATCTTTAAAAATTAGGGTTTTTCCTTATTTTGATCAGATCTCACAAACAGTTTCGAATTTTGACATAAAATTTTTTGTGATGGTCAGGAAACATATCAGAAAGATTCAGTAAAAATTTCAAATTTTTTGGATGTATTTTGCATTTTGTATGAATTTTTTATGATTTTTCATAAAAAATTAATTTTGAGAGAAAATTAGCGAATTTTATGGATTTTCTTATAATTTTGGAAATCTCTCAAAATTATACATAGGATATGTTCTTTGTTATTTTAAATTTTATGCAAAATCATTCCTCAAAAATCAGATCTTTGAAAATTAGGGTTTTGCATTATTTTACTCATATCTCACAAACTGCTTGGATTTGTTGCAGAAAATTTTTTGTGCAAGTTTGGAAGACCATCAAGACTCTCCAATAAAAATTTTAGATTTTTTGGATCGATTTTGCATTTTATATGAATTTTTTATGATTTTTCATTAAAAAAATTAATTTTTGGAGCAAATTAGCAAATTTTTTGGATTTTCTTACATTTCTAGAAATCTCTTGAAATTTTACAGGTGATCCTTTTTTATGATGAATCAGATCTTTGAATTGGTCAACAAAACGCATTATTGAAGGCCCCTATTTCACAAAGTCTTTTGGATCTAAAATTTACCTAACTTGTGTGCTTGCAGGAAGGGGTGATTATTTCAAACAATCCAAACTACTAATAAATCTTTGTTGCAGATCCTTGGCAAGGGTTTTTGGATTTTTATTGTGTGCCTTGTTTTCATAGACTAGCAAACACTTCAATTGGTGCACTAAAATTGAATCATTGTCTTTTGTGTCTTGAGCAATAGGCTCTTTTTGTTTAATCTTTAGAGGGCATGTCTTCTCGTGTGGTCATTAGGACTACTAGTGAGAAGAGAACGACCTAAGTGGTAGCGAGGAAAACCCACCTCTTCCGAACCACTATAATCAAATGTATTCATGGTGAAAACTATGGATAACGTGTGTTGATTAGTTCATACCGACACTATGTCTCCCCATAAACCCGTTTGATCAAATTTATTTGATCATTTGTAGGGCGTAACCCCTACCGGCTGGGAGCCTTCTGTATTTACAGAGCTGAAAGTGCCGCATGTATGGCCACACAAGCGGATGCCCTTACTAGCACCTTTTTGTTTTAGAAGCCCAAATCCTTCTAGTTGTTGGGGCAGGAGGTCGGACCTCTGGTAGCGGCCCACACACATACGGTTCTTAGTAGAGATACAAAGTTCACCATGGGGAGTTTTCATGGGGACTGATGCTTGGCTGACCCGAGAAGTGAGTGCCGAGGGTGGAGCCAGTGAGGTCAAGCATCTAAGTATCCGCTCTGAATAGCGTAGCCTCGGGGGTAAAACCCCATGTGGGATCAACAACTATTGTCTTGGCCAGCCATAAGAATTGTGCTTGACTTATTTTAAACATTCAAAACATTCAAGACCAAACAACAAAACATTGTGTCTTTTGTGTTTTCAAGTGTATGCAAAACAATTTTACATCAAACAACACACTTTCTTGGAGTCATTTTGAAGTTTAAACACTTGCAAACATTGAGTCCTCAACAACATTGTGTCCTTTTGTCACGAAAAACAGTCAAACATTCAGATTTGGTCACAACCAACAACTTCACAAATTGGAAAAATTTTACAGTCCAGCAAACAAAAGAAATCAGTTTCGGAATCTTGAGTTTCCTAGGTTGTTTCTTCAGGTTTCATCTAGCATTCAACCTGTCTTTGGGTCTCACACAGCCCATCATTGCTTTACATCTCTCATTACATTCACAATTGTCTAAACTTGAGTCAAAAGGTCACTTGCTTGTCCTCATCATACTTTGTCAACACACTACATACAACTACACTTTGCTAAGTGGTCCCTCATCAAGGTTTCTTACCTTTGGGTCTCATTTGGTCTTACTTAGGGTCAAGATCAGCTTACCTCATCAAGAGAAACTATCCTCTCTTTGGAAGTCACACCTACTCTACTACATACATACTTGGTCTTACACTTTGGACATTGCAAGTACACTTCAGATTCATTTACATTTCATCCAACTCTTGGTCTTCCATACTCTTTCCATTTTTCATCTAGTCTCACACATCTTGGTCAATACCTAGTTCATGGTTGAAACCCGTCTTCAAAAATCTAGGAGAGAAACTAAAGAGGCTCAAGAGTCCGCAAACATGAGTTCTTATGAGTATGACAATGAGATCTTTTTCAATTCTGATCATACTACATTACCTGACATGGATGCCTATAGAAACAATCCAAATGTTGAGAACATGGACACTATAAACAACAATGCTACACAAAATGACAATGTGGACAACTTTTCAGTACATTCAGCAGATGTGGAAGAATCCATTATAAATCCCCATTTCAATCGATTGGTTGAGGAAATAATGAAGAGAGATAGACAATACTTCTTACACGTGATGACACAAAGTGGAGCCAAGATACCTCATGATTTTAACATGTCTCAAATAATGGAACATAGACCTTTGCAACAACCTCACTCCAATATGGATCAAAGGAGACCTAATAGTGGAGGAAATAGAGGACCACATATGGTACCTGAATCACCATCAGCTTTGCTTCAAAAACCAGAGGTCCCACATACACATGGTCAAACATATGATACTCACCTTCGCAGACCATTATGGAAGTCTTATGGAGAAAAATATGCTCAATCACATATCAGTGCTAAGGATCAACCACCAAAGCAATGGGATATTCCAAGGCATGCTCAAAATTTGGAGACAAGGAAACCTCATGTCAAATTTGGGGGCAATACAATAGAACATGACATGCCTGTAGAGTATGGTATACATGAACAAAATAGATATGGTGTTCCTCAACATGAATCTATACCAAGTGGTCCATATATGCAACATCATTACAGACCTCCTCCATATGAACATGTGTATGATCAATATCATCCATATATGCAACATGCACCTCCTCCAATGGGTACGTCAAACATAGGATATGGTCCAAGAAGTCGATCTCCACCTAAGAGCAATTTGGAGCAACAAATCAGGGACTTACAAAAGAAAATGGAGGACATAAATACACCGAAGCCAACATACACAATGAGAGACATATGTCCTTATCCATTTGACAAAAGTATTCCAATGCCTCCTTTTCCTACACACTTTGTGATGCCTAAATTTGATAAGTATAGAGGAAAAGGGGATCTTAAGGCACACATAAGACAATTTTTCACAGCTTGCATTGAGGTAGCGGCAGAAGAAACATATTTGATGAGATTATTCCCACAAAGCTTAGGCGATCAAGCTATGGAATGGTTCTCTCAACTACCACCTGGTATTAAGTCATGGGGTGACTTAGCAGAGGCATTTATTCAACATTTCTCCTACAATATAGAGACAGACATATCAATCACTACTTTGTGCAATACCAAGCAAAGAGAGGGAGAGTCTTTTGCATCATTTTTGCAAAGATGGAGAAATCTAGCCAGCAGATGCTCTTGTGAAATTCCACAGAAACAAATGGTAGGGATGTTCACACAAAATGTTAACAAGGACATTGGCTATGATCTAAGGAAAGCTTGTTTGTCCACCTTCAAGGATGTTATTGAAAAGGGCTTAGCAACAGAAAAGGTCTTAATTGAACAAGGAGTCATTAAGATAATCAAGGAAAACAAAGATGACTTTAAAGGAAAAGACAAGCCAAGATTTTGGAATAAAAACAAAAACACAGTCAATGATGGTGTTGTTGATGCCAACACAGTGCGACCCAAATTCATCTTTTCGGGATCAAGTTCTACAAACAATCAAGTGAATACTCAAACAACTTCTAGACCATGAAGGAAGTACACTCCATTGGGAGAACCACTTGAGTCAGTTTTCAAGAAGCTTGTGGCAAACAAGGTAATCACAGTTCCAGATTTTCCTCCATATGAACCAAAGGTTAAGCCGAATTGGTGGAATGATGATGAGTATTGTGAATTTCATAAGAGCAAGGGTCATAAGACAGGAAATTGTCATCGACTAAAGAACATCGTACAGGATCTCATTGATAGAGGTGACATTGAGATTGAGGGACACTCATCCAATCAAGAACATGAGATGTTTAAGGAACCATTCCCAAAGCATGATAATGGAAAAGCTAAAGTCACAGATGATCAAGCCAACTATACTAGAGCACCTTACAACTATGATTCAACTATCAATCATATCTCGATGGATCATCATATCTCTACTATTACCATCAAGAACAAAAACCCTGAGAATCCTCCTCAGCAACCCAAGATTGTCCTAAGAGGTGTTGGATCTTCTTCCGAACCTACCTCTGAATGTCACGTTACAACCCGTCGAGGTAAAATTACTTTGCCAGGAGCTTCAACTAAAAACACCGCTTCTTCATCAACCAAACCTAAGTATGACCTTGTAGAACAATTAGGGAAGACACCCGCACTCATCTCCATTCTTGAGCTCCTACACATATCCCCCGCACATAAAGCTATTCTTGACAAAATCTTGAGAGACATTACCGTTCCTACTGATCTGAACGTGGACCAGTTTCAAGCCATGGTGGGATACCTTTCCATTCCACATTCACTTACTTTCACAGAAGCCGATGATGCCTTCGTAAGTCAGCCACATAATGCACCATTACACATTGAAGCCTTCATACACAAGCATCGAATAAAAAGAGTCCTGATAGATGGAGGAGCTGGTCTAAACATTTGTACATTGAGCACTATTAAGCAATTGGGATATTCTGATAAAGCTGTGAATTCTACAAACAAAATCACCATCAAGGCATATGACGATGAAGAGCGTTCATCCAAGGGCACAGTCACCCTACCTCTAAGAATTGGGCCAGTCACAAAGGATGTGGTTTGTCAAGTCCTAGATCTAGATCTCACATACAACATACTCTTGGGACGTCCATGGATTCATGAGATGAGCGCAGTCCCATCTACATATCATCGATGTATCAAGTTTCCACACAATGGAGTTGAAGTGACCGTCAAAGTAGATCCAAATCCATTCATATATTGCAACAATCTGCAACCTCAATCAGAAATAACAATCCCAGTCAATCGCGAAGCTGTTCCTTCATCGGCATACGTGGATCCTGAATCCTTAAAAGCTTCTACATCCAAACAAGCAGAGCTAAAAGAAAAGTTCAAGATTAAAGACCTGGGATGTGGTGAGTATATATTTCATGTTGACCAACTCCCACTATCTCCTAAGGTATTCAGTCTACAGGAACAATCTATAAACAATTTGCAAGGAATTGGGTGTGAACCACCTAGTGTTCTGGCTACTAAGTTTGAATGCAAATCTTCTCTAGTGGTGCAAGCATATCTTGATATCAATAGTCCTAAGAGTGGTTTCAGTGAAGAATCTAATGAGCGTATCACTAGCCCTCTTGAGAACTCACATAGCTTTACCATTTCATCCACTCATTCCATTTCCACTCCACTCCCAGACTTGGATCAACAAGAATCACAAAAGCCCTTACTCATTAGGGATCAAAAATCAAGCGTTGAAAAGAAAAATCTAAAAGTCAATAATAAAGAAAAGTCCTTTAGTCCAAATCAAAATCAAAAGCTATTGGACTCTGAAAAAAACAAGGTCAAGGATAAAAATCCTATGAAGCAAAAAGAGCAAGAGTTGATCTCCCCTAATATCAAAATAACTGGGGGCAAAAGTTCTAAAATTTCAAGTCAAAAAGCACACTTGTTGATCTTAAGTCTACATCATGCTATCCTACTTTCACTTCTTTTCACAATCATAAGCCTTCATCATTCATCCACTTGTTTCACACATCCATTCCCTTCTGGTGATACATCATGGACCTTTAATGGAGCTTCCTTGAAGGACTTTGTTATCAGGGATGCCCAAACTTCTTTAGGTGACACACATATGGGCCTGTGTAGTCCACACACTAGTAATTCTATCTCAATTCCTTCATCGAGGAAGACATTCACTCAAGCTACACATCATTCAGTTAAGGAACAATGCAGCTACAATCACAAAGTCAAGCCTCGTACGTTTGAGGTAGGTGACTTGGTTCTCAGAGAAAACCCCAAGAATCAACAAGACAGAGAGAAGAAGGGCAAGTTTGAACCAAACTGGCTTGGTCCTTACATTATTACAGCAGTATATGGCTCTAGGGCATATCAGCTCTCAACTACAGAAGGTGAACCTTTGGAGGATCCTATCAATAGCATGCACCTTCGCAGGTTCTACACATAGCTCTTCAGAATATCCAAAAAATTCAAAAATACAAAAAAAATTATAAAACAAAAAAATCGTTACTTGGTGAAAACCTGGCAAACAGGCGCCTTGTGACACAAAAAAACATTGAAAAATCGAAAAAAGTAAAGAGAAATAATTTCGTCCAACGGTGAAAACCACTTCGGTGGCGCCCTGGGCAAGTACCATGGTGAAAACTGGGTCACCAGCGCCATGCGTAGAGACATTGCTCCTCCCTCCTTCAGGATTCACTTTCATCCTTTCACTTTGCACACACTCACAACCTATTCATCCATAATAAACTTACCTTGTCCCATCATGGCTTGTTATTGATCTACCTAAGATTGGTTAGCCATTCATAATAAACCTCCCTTTTCACATCCCTTTCCATCCATAACAAATCAGATCCTGTCTGTGGCTAAGCCAAATCCTACGTCTAGTGATGGGTGTGGAACTGAGAACATCACATGTTTCAAGGAGTAAAGTTTCTTCCGGCTTTCTTCAGTCTATTCGCGCACAATCCGCAATAAAGCAACATTTGCATCACAGATCCGTAATAAAGTTTCATCTTCTCTGCAATAAAGTATCAGTTTCATGGATTCAGTCAGTTTCAGATGAGACACAGCAGCAACAATGGGCTTCAACAAATCAAATCTTTCAACAGACTCAGACAACATTATGGTTCAGTGTTATCTATCCTTTCTGTGAAAGTAAACATTGTGACCACAATCAAATAAGACTTATACAAGTGACAAGAGACACTAAACTTGAGGACTACAGTGGATGTTGGTGTCGAGTCTTGGTTTTCTTTTGATTTCATCTTTTTTGGTGACATGTCTTTTAGCTTTTCCGGGATGTCTCTGACTAGAGATTCTATCTCCAAGATGTCTTTGACTAGAAAGGTGAGGATGGGGTATCGTCACCTATTTGTATTTGCTGTATGTGGATTGTCTCTTAGTAATGCTATGACTTGTCCAAGGATATGAGGACACTGTGAGTCTAGTGTGAACTAGGGCATTCCTTGTTTGTGACTGTCTTATCTCCATGCAAATGGGTACAATGACTTTCTGGGTCAAACATATGCCTCGATTGTCATAACCTACTTGCCATAATAAAGCTCAATGATGATAACGCACAAGAAGCTCTTTCACATTCATATCTTCTATCTTTTATCCCCCTTTCTTGATTGACTTCCATCATCCTTCTCGAGTCCGCATAGCCTGCAATCACATGACTGAGTATAATGACACACCAAAAACATTTGCATTTCATGTAGCTGCACCTACATTACCACATATAAGTATTTCATACATACATATAGATATCACAACTGCATCACATCCTGCACACAACACTTGTTAGCACAATTTACATCTGCATTATCATATTCATCTGCATTACATACATTCACATTTGCATCATGCATACACATATAAAACATAAACAAAAAAAAATAAAAAAAAATATTGCATTGCATCATATACATATTTGCATCCATATCATAAGCATCACATAAGAACATCTCATCACATAGGTACACATGCATATAGCTGCCGCAACGTTGAATCATCTCATATATATATATAAAGTGTCATGATACAATGATGTCAAAATCATATGGCTACAATCACCCGTAGGTGTCTACATCATTATACAAAATGGTACAAAACTGATATAGAGGAACTCACTGATCACTCCTGCCAACACTATTGGTAGTGCTAATCCTATCCATGTCATGGTACCCCATGCCACGTGTCCCACCCTCATCTCCAGTCTTGGATCCTAGAACACTCATCTCAGGGCCTCTCTGTCGCCATCTCGATCATACGGAATCAACTCCCCATCAATCGGTATTCGCATAATCCTATATACATCCTCCAAGGTGACTGTCATCTCACCCATCGACAGATGGAACATGCACGTCTCAGAGTGCCATCTCTCAGCCAGCGCAGTCAGCAATCCCATGTTCGCCCAAAACTCAGGCACATATAGAATGTATCTCAATCCCATAGCCTCAATCGCGGCTCGGTCCTCAAGTGTCAACTCAGGTCGCAATCTCTGTGTCGACGATAATCTCTCCCCTGACTCTAGCATCGGCAAATACTCCTGCAGTCAAACAACTCAATCATGTCAGTTATAGTGGCATTCACTATTTATCACAAAATGCTACTCGCTATCTAAATGCATATGGCTATTTACCCTAGTGACACTCACTGTTCATCACAAAGTGTTGCTATTTATCCTAGTGGTACTCCCTGTTCATCACAAAGTACTACGTGTGTGACACTCCCTGTTCATCACAAAGTGTTACTCACATTTGCACTCCTTGTTCATCACAAAGTGTTGCTCATATTTTAGTACTCCCTGTTCATCACAAAGTACTCTATCTTGGTACTCACTGTTCATCACAAAGTGCCTTGATCTATCCTAGTCTTCCTAGAGGACCTGCTTGAGTGTATCCCCTCAACAGCTTATCCAATCGACAGCATATGTTCATCACAGAACTGCCGATTTGACCTAGAAGATGCAAATTCATACTTTTCAAACGCAAACACGCTTACATGACATAAACGCACATTTATTATATTACCTAGCATGCATTAATGACAACATTAAATGCATCAAAGTACAAGGAGGTTTGGTGGTACTTACCAGCTCTCCTGCCTCTGCTGGCCTCTGAAATCGACGAACACGGTCGAATCTATGCACGAAAGCCATCGCTGCTGACTGCTCCTGCTCTATTTTCGCTCTGCAATGCGCTCTTGTGAATGTGTAGATGACAATGAGGATGTATTTTCCCCCGTGGTCTATCTTATAGCCTACCCTAGCCCTCGCATTCATTTCCCGAGTCAGTCTTCGTTATCCCGTGACTTTGTCACGTTATCCAGTCAATCCATTCTATCTTGTCTTTCTTATCGAGAGATTGTCTGCAATCTTTTCAGACATTTTTTTTCCATCCAATCTCTCGAGGGGGCATATCATTCCCATTCTGGGGCAACTCTGTATCAGTTCATCTTATCTTCTTTGAAACAATGCGACAAGCCGCATTGTCTCAAAGAGGGGCAAAATGTAGACACCTAAAATTGTCTAGTCTAATTAAATAAATATTTTATTTATTTAATTATCTAAGCCTAATTCTTCTATTAATTAAATAAATCTTTATTTATTTAATTAATTCATTTATCCTCTTCTAGCCTTATTTCTCATTTAAATAAATACATTTATTTATTTAAATTATCATTTTCCTAAATTAAATAAATATCTTATTTATTTAATTGATCCCACTTCTTCTATTAATTAAATAAATCTTTATTTATTTAATTAATTCATTAACCTTTTCCACCTATGACACATGTCATTCATCTCTTAATTCATACACTACCTACCCCTCTCATTATTTTATTATTTCTTCTACCTACCCTCTAATCATAGCCGACCTCCTTTTACACCTCTCAATCTTATCCCTCCATTTCATATTGTGTCTTCTTTTATTATAAAACCCTAATCATTCATTCCTAATCACTCAGCCTAATCGACAATTTGGAGGACTCGACTACACTATGATCCTACTTGCAACCACATTCCATTCTTTGTTGAGCTCTTGTGCATATAAAAATCAGAGAGCAAATATATATCAAGCAAGATCAATGGAGATAGGAAGAATGGAGATCCAAACCCTATTGGACATGTGATGGTATAATCTTTGTGATTTCATTTGATTTGCATTGTCTTAGGTAATCTTCATATGTTATGGTGGATCTTTGTTGATTGTTAGGCTAGGATTTTGTGGTTGAATTCATTTAGCCTTTCAATATTGTTATTATAGTTATCCATTTTCACCATACACAGTTGGTAGTTGAGTTAGCTGGTAATCTAAAAGTTTCTAAACTTCATCTTGAAGGGGATTCTATGATAATTGTGGATGGAATTTCAAAGGGATCTGCCCCATGTTGGCAAATTAATAAATTTATATCAGTTATTTGCTCAAAATTGGCTGCCTTCCAAGATTTTAAAATTTCACACATCAAGTGGGAGGGAAATGAAGAAGCTAATTTGTTGTCCAATGTGGCTTATGACTTGGACCTCCAGTTGATCCAGTGGTGGGACAACTCAGATGTGGAAATGTTGTGGTGCCTTCTAATCGATCGATGTCATTATGGTTTGTAGATTTCATGGTACCGAAACATCATTTCATCCCCTCTGTTTTTCTCTTGGCATAGGTTTTATTCTTGCATCATTAAATTTTATGTCATCTTGTTACTTTCTCCTTAAAACAATGGTTTTTGGGATTGGTTGTACTTGAAGTGGCACATTTAACAATAAAGGAAGAGGTTGGATGCATTTACATATTTAGAATTCTCCAGATTTTTTGGGCATTGTGAAGTGGGCTTTTGTTAAAGTGAGAGTGGTATATTTTACCAATTTTGGGTGTAGGTTTGAGTTTGGTCTGCCATGTGTGTGAAAATGGAGGCAAATTTTACTCTCCATTCCTCAAAACAACAATTGGCCTTTCTTGGTGTCATCTCAGACAAGTGAATGGGGAGAATTTTTTGCTATGATGAGGAGGCCTTTCTCTAAATCATAAAGCCCCTTCTAGGTAGGGAATACCTGGTCTCTAAATAAAGGTATAGGACCAACAAGGACATAGTGTCAATGTTGGTGGCCTGGGGGCTGATTTTTGGTACCAAAGTTGAGATTGAATGGGTTTTAAAAGCCATTGTGCTAGCCCATTCTCTTTGTGGTATGGTTTTTTTGTTGGCAAGGGAGACCCTTCAGGGAGGGAGTGATGTCGAACAAAATTAATGTCGAGTAGCGGTCATTTTTGCTATGGAGGGATGGTGTGGATCGTGTGTTGAGGACTAATGATGCTCAAGAAGCATGGGAGGGCCTATTGATTTATGTTTGATCTGTGGAGATTGAAAGGGATATGGTGTGTACAACAAAGAAGAAGCACAACCGCAATCTAAAAATAAAGCAGAGTTTGCTAATGGACCGGGGTCAACGTCTGGCTTGAATGTGGCATGTCAAGAATGTGAAAGATGAAGGATGGTGCATATTGGTGATGGGTTTGGCCGAGTACTAAAGTTTGGTGCCCTATCCTTGGGTTTGCAAGGATATTGGGTGCTCATTTTCCTTTTGAGCGTCGATTGTGTGCAAAAATATATTTTTTAATCCATTAATAAACATAGAAAACACACATACTCAAATGAAACATTATATTGAGAAAAGCAAAATAAAACAATCAAAATACTCCCCAATATCGTCTCATTACTCCCTAGTCTTGAGGACTTTGTTGGTTCAATTGATGGCTCTCAGATGCATGAATTCAACCACGCAGGCTTCATTAAATAGGCAATATCATATCACATGCATTCATATTGGAGGATATAATATCCCAAAATGAGGGTGAAATATATTGCCCATCGGTGAAAATAGGGGGGTTTTTAATTTGGGCTATGAAAAAATGCAATATTTTATGCAAATAAGAGGGCTTTTAATTTAGGTTGTGTATTGGGAGGGGGTGGAAAAAAAAGGAGTTTAGGGCAATATTTTTTGAAAATAGGAGGATTATTTAGTATGCCATGAACACAGGTGATATAACCCAGGTTCACTAAGTGAAGCCCTCATGATTTCAACAAAGTGACAAACCAAGAGATGGGAATTGATTATGCAAGTTATGATATAAAAACTAATGCAAGATCTATATTAATTCTACATTATTATGAAGCTATCATAAAAGCCATGTAAATGGAAATGGAACTACGCTACTATGATATTCTATGATGCAATGCTAATGACAACTATAATTGCTAGAAAATTCTCAAGAAAATGATAAATGTTAAGATGTTGGGGGTCCCTCTCATATCCAAAAGAGGGGGTATTTATAAGATTTACATGACTAGAGGTGAGGTGGCAGGAATCGACAGTGCAGATTCAATCTGGAAAAATCGACGATCGAGATCGAAGAAGTTGGAAAGAAGTTGAGAAGATGGACACTTGTCATTCCTAGGGAGACAAGTGGCAAAGAATCTCCAACCATATGCCAACAAAGGGGCAAGTGGCATGGAGATGAGAGACATGTGGTATAAGTGCCACGTGTCTCCAAGAGAGGGTAGAGACTCAAGAAATGGTTAGGATAGGAGGTTGGAGGGGATAGGATTTGTTAAACCCTTAGTTGGATTGGGTGGGTTAGGTTAGCATGTGGTTAGGCTAGGAGTAGGAGCCATCTGCTCAAATTCGAATTTTAAATTCAAATTTAATGAGAGGGAATTAAATACACAAACTAATTAATTTGCATATTTAATTGGGAAAATGGAAGAAGATGATTAAAGTGGGAAGAATTAGAATAAATGAACCATATTAAATTTATTTATATAGTAGACGAATGAAGGCCATATTAATTAAATATTTTCGTATTTAATTAATTCAATTCTCTAGATCAATTTTTAGTGTATACATTTTGCCCCTCTTTGAAGCGATGTGTGACAACATGTCAATTCAAAGAAAAATTGCTCGTTGCTACTAATTTGGTTTGATATGATGCCCCAAAGAAAAATTGTCCGTTGTTGTTGATTTAGTTTGATATGATGCCCTAGACACTAACTGTCAGATGATGGATGCAAGGATGCCCCCTTGGGAGATAAATTGGAAAAAAAAATCAATTTTTAAGATTTTTCGCAATTTTTGAAAAAATTTAAAAAAATTTAATAATTTTTGGATTTTTAGAGATATTTAAATTTTTCGATTAATCTCCCAACAAAGAAAAATTTTGATCATTTGCCCAGCTTTGCAAGTTTGATTGAATTGATTAAAAAGTGATTAAAAGATGTTTTTAAATTAAATGGAATAAAAATATCCCGCTTAAATGCCATTTTGAACCCCTTAAATGAAAAAGTGAACCTCATTTTACTAGTCATTTTCATTTGTGAATTTGAAAATTTGGATTCGGAGCTCTAGAGCCAAGATGGTGATTCCACATCACGAGCGTCGATTTGAGAGAGTCCAGCGATATCAGCGTCCTCCGGCCTATGGCCCTCTGATACGTACTCTGAGAAAAACCTCTTTTGTATGTTTTTGTTGATTTTGGTAAAATTTAAATCGATTTTTGAATGATTTTAAACATTTCTAGATGATGAGTGTTTTTTGATTGTTAACTTAGCATTTGTATTTTTTGATTTGGCAAAATGGGTTTTTGTTGATTTTTTTGTCGAAAACCCTCATTATTGAATCTTTGGTCAGTGTTATGGTTTTTGTGGCCGGGTGGGCACTATTATTGGTGTCATGAGCGTAGCGGCTCGCACAGGTGCCATGGTTTAGACCGTGGAAGCCATAGTGGCTGCCGCGGGCGCCATGACATAGACCGTGGCCGCCATGGATGCCACGGTGGTCATCGTGGCCTGCACCGCGGAGACCGCAGTGGTAGCTATGGGCACCGCGAGCACAGCGGTGACTTTCATGGGCACCGCAGTAGCTACCATGAGCGCCATGGCTTGCACTATGGATGACGCACATTTCACTACAACAAGTGCACTTCTGAGCATCAACGTTGATGTAATTTAGCATTTGTAAACCCCATACTATGATTTCTGACAAGAGGGATTGAAGTTTCAGTATTGATCTTAGCGTGTTGATACCAGATATATGTTGATGAAAATGGTCAACATTGTAGGTTTCCAATTAGCTTGATTAGATTGATGAAAAAAATTGATTGAGAGACACCTGATTGATTAGTTAATGATCAATTTTGATTATCTTGATTTGTGTGCTTGATAGGATAGGATTGATAATGACCTCATGATAAATGAAAGTCGATGATAAGGGCTCAACGGGATTTGATAGAAATCTCACATGAGCGAGGTAGATGGATAGATTGATAGATACATAGATAGATAAATCGAATTACTGATATGTTGTTTTGTTGTGATAATAGGAGCCTTTAGGCATCCTCTAGTCTCGCGAGCGCTTCCCGAAGACCTGTAGTCTAATACCAAATCTTACTTAGGCGAAGCTAGATTTGATTCACTGATGTGGACTATCTTCATTGATTGACATGTCCCGGTATAAGATTAACTAGGGTTTGTTGACTGTCTTGGCTGAGCAATGGCACGACGAGCATAACATCTTTCATCTACCACCTGACGAGATGAAAGTGATGCCAGAGGATGTCTACCAGATACTCAAGATACCTGTCATTGGGGAAATCAGCTATTATGACTTGTACAAGTAGGGTGGGACAGACGCACTGAGGAGGGTTTTTGACAATCATCAGATATGCAGGTATGATATCCCATGGCAGGAGATGCTCAATCTAAATTACGCTCCTCTTCCTTCAATACTAGCAGGGTTCATCGGCAGTTTCCTTTGTCCTGACCACAGGTCAAAGGGCTTATTAGTTGGATGGTGCCACTTGCTAGAGGAGATGATTACACAAGGTATGAGATTCACTTGGGGATCCTGCATGTTGGCTCAATTATACCATGACTTGCACTAGGTAGTTTACCAAGGATCAACTATGTTATCAGCAGGTTGACCTTACTATAGATATGGGTCTGGGAGCACTTGGTTGTCACACGCCCACTAGCAGACAAGGCCTAGCCAGTGGGGAGACCCTATGTATATGGATACTCAGGTGCAGTTGTCCAGCGGAAGCTGGGCAAACTGGAGTATTGGAGGTGAGTGTTAGATGATCTTAACAGTGTGATATGGCATTCATATAGAGATTGTGAACGATCGGCTGAGGATGCACATGAGATGGCATATATTTTCTGGTCACGGTACCTCATTGGTTCTACACCATACATCATTGAGCGGTATATCCTAACACAAGTCTTACGACAGTATGGAAAAGCCCAGGGGATCCCATAGGGGACAACAATCTATGCATGACGGTGATAGGATGTGGTTGCTTGGGGATCAACGATGTCTTATGATATTGCCTTCACTGAGTATGAGAGCCTCGAGAGACATGATTGGGACTAATTTCCCAGAGTTATTGATGCAGGTGTCATAGTGGAGTATGGCTAGTATCTTCTGACACATTTGTTCCCAAGATTGACTACCTTGGATGAGTCAGCACTAGGGTTTAATAACATTTAGGATAGACCACCATGTTGAGTTGTCCGACAGGGGAGAGTGGGAGATGATGGGGTTGCAGGTGACTATGGAGGGGATAGAGGGGATGGAGATGATGGAGGTGGTTATGGAGATGGCAGACATGGTGGTGGTGATGGGGTGATGGAGGTGGTGGTGATGATGGCAGCTCAGCAAGGGTTGCAAAAGGTATTGCAACAAGTACAGCAGTAGGAGTTAGCAGCTCTAGACCAGCTAGAGAGTTGCCTATAGACTGGGAAACACAAGTGGTTCATAGGAGGAGGTCTGGAGGGGTATCTGCACAGGGTACAGATTTAGAGGTAGTGGATAGGGCTATACGGATACAAGGATTACAGCAAGCCTCTCAGGGAGAGTCAAGACAAGGAATTCAAGTGCTTACAAACATCCAAATCAGAGTGCCCTTGCTTCAACAGGAGGCACATCTTATAGGGTTGGAGAGGACCATGCAGGACTTACAAGATCATATGAGACAACTACAGGGTCAGTTGACACAAGCACAGGGTCAGGTGACTCAAATGCAGACACAGATTGTTAGGCTGACCACGGAGAGAGATACAACCATAGAGAGGCATGGGCAAGCCCAGAAATTGATACAAATTTATAGTGGATAGCCTCTCAAGGATTGATCTAGGATACCTTGAGAGATCTAGCACACCACTCCGCTCAAGCAGAGTACTACAAGGGTTTATACTTCCAGGTTGTACGTCCAAAGAGACAGGCAACATCCTATGTGCAGAGCACCAGGCGAGGTAGTTCACGTTGAGATTTCGAGAGTCGAGGTGTTATAGGCCCTAGGAGGGATCTAGGTGGGGCAGGTTCGTCTGGCGGTGATGGTGCCAGATCTACAACATCTGGCGCAATCTCAGCTCCTCATCTTTCTTAAGATGTTGAGATATTACATATTTTGATTAGATTATATACACTTATTGATGATACACTGATGATTCTTGCGATCTATTTTTTTGTGATGTATCTCTGATATTTTGTGATATCGTTGCACATTAGTCCTTGAATCTCTTTGATGATATATGAGATGCAGCCTACCTGATTGCCCTACTTTTGTACGATGCAGTTTTATATTATGGATGCATTTATTTTTTATATGATGGATGACACGATGGATGTATGCATTTTATGATATGCAATGTATATGATGGATCTACCAATGTTGAGCGATGTATATGATTATGCAATGAATGCGTATTTACTATGATGATGTAATATTTACATGATGTATGCCTATATGATTATGTGATTTATTTATGATTGGATGCAATGTATGACAAATCCTATTTGAGATTAATGATGTCATACTTCTATGATGCAATGGTTTTGTATGCGATGAATATGAAATGACACTATGATTCTATGATGTAATAAGGATTTATGCAATAATGTTTTATGAATGATTTTATGTACTGTGTGATGCATATGAGATGGTATGAGATGCTAACTATATGATATGCTTTTTTTTGTTGCTTTATGATTTTTCATGTAATGGATGTGAAATGCAATGCAAATGACTCTATGATACTGATGTGCAATATGAAATGTATGAATTAACTAAATGTATGCTGATGAAATGCAATGCAAAGACATGTATGATCTAATGAATGTATGATTTATTGCAAAATGACCTAGAATGTAGTATGAATGATTTTTTTTTTTTTGTTATCCAATGTACTCAATCACTTAATAAGAGAGATAACATCACTTGACATCAACCTCTAGAAAATGAAATTTGATCGCCTGTGCACCTTGAATGCTAAATATAGTCTAATCTAAGTATGTAAATGTAATGGTGAAAATGGGAGGAGGGGATCAAGTGGAAAGCTTTACCCTCCTCAACAATGGAGTAAAAGTTTCACAAAGGATCCATCTTCAACCTCTTTCACGCATTACATTTAAAAGAGGGGGTTGAATTCACTAGATCCGATATCAATGGAGAGACTGAATGCTAAGTGAAATGGCAATAAATTTGGAAAGTAAAAATAACCCCTCTTTTAGAATGGATAGGATGAATTAAGTGAATTGAGACTAAATGTAAAGACAACAAAGAAATGATTATAACTTGAGACAAAAATGCGGGATGAAGCTGTGCACCTGGAATTAGCAGCAAAATGTTTAGACTGAGCTCCCCTATAAATTTGAGTGAAAGTTGTCAGGACCGTGTTGAAAGTGTACTTGGTCCTCCAAAAATTCCATGCACTAAAAAGGGTTTTTCTGTCTCTGAAAATGAAGCTTAAATCTGCAAATATAGTTGTGCACCTGCAACCTACACATAGAAAAGAGAGGAAATGTTGTTGGGATTGGGGGTTTGCCTTCAGGTCAAACCCCAATTTTGGAATTAACCAAATAATGAAAAGTACTTGCAAGTAAATGAAAGTAAATGACTAAAATAGAATTCACCTCAAGAGAGGATGCAATTGAAAAGTTGATAGAGTTGTTTGAAAGGATATGTAGAATTCAATGCTTTGAATGTTGATAGGGATCTCCTCTTCAATGGTTGAATCCTTAAATTGAACATAGCACTTAGCCTTGAAAGGAGACTCGAGATGCTCAATGCTTGAAAGGAATGCTTGAATGCAATTTTGCTCAGGATTGCAGTTTCCACTTGTTTGTCCAATTTTTTCTTATTGAACCTATATTGTACTTACTCAAATGAGAGGGAAAATGCATCTTATATACTTGCCAATTAGGGTTTATCACTGATTTTTCATCTCAGGCCAACATAGAAAACCTTTTCCCACTTCCCATTGATAAACCCAAAGCAGGATTTGAGTGGAGGGGCCCAAAATAGGGAAAGGACAAGGGCACCACGCCCCTATCCTAGAGGGACAGAGGCACAAGAAGTGCAGGAGGAAAGTGTAGGATGCGAGGAAATGCATGTTTTGGGAGGTGCAAGCATGTCTGAGGTCTCCAATCAGGCTTATGGATTCGCTTCGCCAATGTGAAGACCCAATTGCGGTTGAAAATTGCAAGGTCATAATTTTATGATGTTACATTTAGCCCCCACTTTAGCGGGAGTATAAGCGTATGCCAATACTACCGATAAAGTACAAGGAAACAAGATTGAAATACTTTCACCATGTCAAGGAGGAAAGATACACCAAGCCCCTAGTGGACTGAGGATCTTACGACTTCGATTGACAAATTAAAAGGGAAGATCAAAAGGGAAGAACCATGACTACAAGTAGTAAGGTTCCCCTCACTATGAGTCAAAAAAGGGTACCAAAAAATTACAAAGTAAGGTCAAGTTCACTAAGTAACTTTAAGTATCAAGAAGGAAAACATGAGCGGAGTGTATGCCCCCAAGTTAAAGCGATCGCACATGCCTTATCGGCAGAGATTGCTTTAAGGTAGGATACACCCGAGAGAGAGAGAGAGAGAGAGAGAGAGAGAGAGAGAGAGAGAGAGAGAGAGAGGAAGCACATTATTGCAAGGATTTAGCCCCCAATCAAGGAATAAACCCAAGGATAATAAACACAAAACACAAAGAACAAGGTAGCTTCGCTTTCCTCGGGGTCAGTATGTTGTATTATAACTCATTTATATCGTATATATATATGCATAGAATAGTCGTCATTCCCCAAACAAAGGAAACTACCTTGGACGAAAGGGAACACAGGTGTCTTTTGAGTCAACATGAAAGAGACCAAAAGGGATCTCAATGCTTTGCATCGTCCTCAAGTAGACATTACTAGGGACAACAAATAGAAGAATAGGGATACATATAGAAGAATGGTCACAAAAGAGTGAGAAAAGAGAGAGAGAGGTAGAGGATCTATAGTGCTAATCCAACTAGTCTAGCACGACATTCACCTCCCGATCTTGCTGATCGCTATTTCGGGAAGGCAGGAAACACGCTAGAGGAGGGACATCGAGCACATCAGATGGAGCTATCACAAGATCCAAACAAGGACAATGCTCATGTGATAAGTCACTTTGTTTGATTTTAGGAGCTAGGATTAAGGCTTTTGAAAATTTTGTAGATAAATGCTTGTCAATATCAACATATTCCTATTCACTATCAGAAGCATTAGGAGTTGTATTGCCATCATGAATAACTTTTTCACCTATTTCTTCATCAATATTTATAGAAAGAGGAGATCTAACATGAATAGAAGTAAAACCATCACATATTTTTTTCAAATTATGATTTGGAGATTTAGGTTCAACATCTTGTTTAGGAGAAAAGCGAATCATGTCAATTGTTGGTGTTTTGGGAGAATGAATAGTTTGAGGAACAATTTCACGAACTCTAGCATGACATTTTCATCAGCGATCTCTCGCACAACGATTTCATCGAGTCTTAGCGGAAGGCTAAGAAGAAGGAGGAATATTTATGAAAGGAGGAATATTTGTTGGAGGAAAAATATTCTCATCTTTGGTAGTTAGAGGTTTAGGTTGAGGTCTCTTAGGTTGAACAAGAGGAGAGGCGGGTCTCTTCTCTCTATAAAAGAAAGGAGGCGAAACTGCACCATATAAAGGAGGAATGTTTGGTGTAGGAAGGAGACCAAGTCCATCATGAGGAGGAGGTATAGGTCTAACCTTAGGAGGAATGTTATTGCTCTTCTTAGGAGAAAACATAGTTTCATCCATAAGAATAGGTTGGGAATCTTCCTTAGGAGGAAGATTAGTTCTATCCATTAGGGGAAGAACTTCATCTTCAAGAATGATGGGAATATCAAGTGTTGGAGTTCTAGGTTGGCTTAAGGATAAGATCATATCTTTCTTCCATTTCTGATAAGATTGAAAGAGAGCATCACTTCTTGGTGGAAGAGATTAAAATTGTTGAGGCCAAAAGTAATTGATAGGAACACCTGGGCTTCTTTGGTTGGTTGAAATAAGCTATGGTTAATAGTTATGATCTCTCCATTGTGGGGAAATTTCAAACACTTATGGATTGGAGAAGCAATAGCCTTCATGGAAGATAGCCAAGGGTAGCCTAACTTCACACTGAATTGTTCGGATAAAGGAATGACAGCAAAGTTGACATCCAAAGATTTAGTGTGGACCTCAATAGGGAGTTTGATAGAACCAATGGTAGGACAAGAAAATCCATCAAATAACTTAACGACCACATTAGTATCATCATAGATTAGTTTATGCAAGTGCAAAGTGAAAAGATATTCTTCAGTGATGATATTAACCATGCAAGAGGGATCTATAAGCACACCACGACAAGGTTTATCTTGAATCTTCGCAACTATGTATAAAGGTCCATCAGGTGCTCTAATGGTCTCACTAGGGTAAAATGTGATACATGAATCCTTAGGTGTTTCTTGTTTCTCTACCATATTCACCAAATTTGGAGTCGTGGTAGTAAGATCAGAGGGAGAGAAAGAGATATGTTTACTCTCAATCACGTTAGAGGTATGAGAAGGTAAAGAATTAGTAAAAATCTTAAGATTTTGATTGAGAGGAGCTACTGATTTGTTTCCCTTATCATTCACTACCACATATATAGTATTATTATCAATCAGGTCTTGAATCTTAATTTTTAATGCAAAACATTTCTTAGTATCATGACCAGGTTGACGATGAAATTGACAAAAAGAATTATCATCAAAGTAAGGTGAGGCTGCCTGAGAAGGGTCAACTGGTTTTATTGGAGGAAGTGTGATAACATTTATTTGTAACAACTAAGACATAATGCTATGTAAAGATTCATTCAAAGGAGTAAATTGTCTTTCTCTTCTGAAAAATTTAGAAATAGGAGGCACGCCTGTTGTAGCATTCATATTATTGTTGTTGATGGTGTCATTAAATTTGATGAAGCCTTTATTTGGTTTAAACTTCACAAATAGTTGTTGAGCACTCTCACCCTTATCACTCGAAGCCATAGGAGTAGATTTCTCCAGTTGACTCATAGTCAATTGATAATTGTGAAGGGTTGTGCACAACTGCGAAAAGGAAGTAAACAAAGCAGAAAGGAGAAGTTTTTCCCTAATGTCTTTTTGCAAATTAGAAATGAGAATTCTTTGAATATCATTATCAGGCACTGGAAAAGAAATTTGATAATACAAATTCTTATATCTACCAATGAAATTAGACACTTTTTCTTTAACACCTTGTTTACAATGCATTAAATCAGTCAAAGTGATTTTAGGACCTATGTTGCTTTGAAATTGTTGAATAAAAGCATTTACTAATTTTTGCAAAGAAGTAATAGAATAGGAAGGCAAAGAGCAATATCATTGTAAAGCCTTATCTCTTAGTGTTCCAGTAAACAATTTGGCAAGCAATCTTTGATCATATGCAAAGTCAGTACACAAAGTTTCAAATGTCTTGACATGTGTTAAAGGATCACCTTTTCCATTATAAAGTTCCAAATGAGGGACTTCAACGTGTTTAGGAGGGACATCTTTAACAATATCAAGAGAAAGTGGGCTCGCAACATCAAATGTGGGCACACTAACCTTGGATTGACTCATAGAAGTGATTTGATGTTGCAATGATGACACAACTTGGACAAGGCTATTAATGGTTGCTTCGGTTGAAGAATTTATGTTATACATGTTTGATTGAAAAGGTGGTGTGATGTTATTGAAAGAAAGCATTGATTGAGAATAGAGTAGTGGAACACTATGGTAAGTAGGCATAGGTGATGATTGAGTAGGAAATGGGACACTAAAAGGAGGTATAGAATGATTGGATGAATTGCCCCCTTGTATCACATTGATTGGTTGAGAGACAATAAGAATACTCATGTAAGGCATAGATAAAGATGGAGGATTGAATGAAGAAGAGGGATTTCCCCCATGACTAATGGTTGTAGGTATGACATTTTGAGTTGATGTAGCCATGATGTTTGAAGTGAAAGTAGGAATTCTAGTCATTGAAGTGGTCAAAGGAATAGAATGATTGATTTGTGTAGGAGGTTGTGAATAACCTAAGTTCTCGGCACAACTATTTAGAGGCACGACATTAGAATCAACAATATGGGCAATGCCACACAATATATCAATTCCATTCTTATCACTTTGAATCATGCATTTTAGACCTTCAATTAATGGAAGAGCTTCACTACTAGGATATTCTTGGGACATCCATTGTTGAAATTTGTCAAATTGATTGTCCAATTTTCAAAGTTGATCTATGGAAACTCTAGTCAAAGCTTCTTTTTCATCACTAGAATCATCAATTGGGTAGACAGGGATGTTATTAGGATGAGAGGAATTAACATTATCCTCATTGAAGAAGTCACCCAAATTAGGCTCCATCTTTCTGGGAATTAAACCTTGGGAAGCCTTAATTCTAATGCTTTGTCTAACGAGGATAGTAGAGGTAGGACTAATAGTAGTAAAACCCATGCACTAGGGGGAAATTTTGAATTTTAAATTTGAATTTGAGTTTTCAACTTGGGGAACAAAGTTTGCAAAATTGAATAATGCACAAATGATGATTATACAATTTGAACTTTGTTGAAAGAAGAAATGACACAATTTCCAAAATAATGATTTGAAATTTTAAAATTAGGGCCTATGGGATACCACTTAACTTTAAAATTAAAATTGACAAAAATTTTAAAATCAGGGCAGATTACAATTAATCACTTAATTTTAAAAAAATTCTTGAAAGTTGTGATGTTGAATTTGTGAAGTATTTTTTATTTTAGAGGAATCAAAATTTGACAAATCAGCCAATTTTATGGATTTAAGCAATTAAATACAGTAATAACAGTCTCCCAAAATTTTGGGAAAAAAGTCAGGGACTGTGTTGAAGTTGCACACGGTTTGCCCAACTTTTTTGGAAATTTTCAAGGATGAAAGCTACAATGATTTTAAAGCAAACCTCAAAAAATTGCTTGATTTTACGAAGTTTAGATATGCGAAATGAAGGTTTGAATGTGAAAATAGGACCCTATTAGGGTTTTGAAAAAGATAAGAAATTGAATTGCAAAAAAGGTAAAACCTAATGGATAAGGCCACGTTGGATAATGTTTTGAAAACTGAAATTAGTTGAATGTGATTGAAATTTGCACAAAATCCAAATAAATTTGAAAAATTAGGGTTTTAGGACCTAACCACTGAATTTTAAAATTTTGAATTTTGGAAAAGGGAGGGAAGTTGAAAATTTGAATTTTAGGCAAGAAGACAAAACTGAAAATAGTTCTAAATCTAAAATGTAAATCCAATGTTTGCACAAATTCAAGTTGATTTTGAAAAATTACGGTTTTGACCAATAACCACTTAATTTTGTAAAATAGATTTACAAATTGAACAAGGCAAATAAGAAATTGAATTTAATGCAATTTTTAGATCTAAAATAATAGATAATTTTTGCAAAACACAAGTTCAATTCCACTTTTAACAACTAGGGTTTTGAATGAATTAACCACTAAGTGTTGCAAGAAAATTAAACTTGTAAATGAAAAATATACAATAATGTGAAATGTCAAGCATGTAAGATGTCAGGTTCACCAAAATGTAATGGTGAAAATGGGAGGAGGGGATCAAGTGGAAAGCTTTACCCTCCTCAAGAATGGAGTGAAAGTTTCACAAAGGATCCATCTTCAACCTCTTTCATGCATTACATTTAAAAGAGGGGGTTGAATTCACTAGATCCAATATCAATGGAGAGAGACTGAATGCTAAGTAAATTGGCAATAAATTTGGAAAGTAAAAGTAACCCCTCTTTTAGAATGGATAGGATGAATTAAGTGAATTGAGACTAAGTGTAAAGACAACAAAGAAATGATTATAACTTAAGACATAAATGTGGGATGAAGTTGTGCAACTAGAATTAGCAGTAATATGTCGAGACGGAGCTCCCCTATAAATTTGAGCCAAAGTTGTTGGGACCATGTTGAAAGTGTACTCGGTCCTCCAAAAAATCCACGCGCCAAAAAGGGTTTTTCCATCTCCAAAAAATGAAGCTTAAATATGCAAATATACCTACGCAACTATAACCTACACATAGAAAAGAGAGGAAACATTGTTGGGATTGGGGGTTTGCCTTCAGGTCAAACCCTAGTTTTGGAATCAAGCAAATGATGAAAAGTACTTGCAAGTAAATGAAAGTAAATGACTAAAATAGAATTCACCTCAAGAGAGGACGCAATTGAAATGTTGATAGAGTTATTTGAAAGGATGTGTAGAATTGAATCCTTTGAATTTTGATAGGGATCTCCTCTTCAATGGTTGAATCCTTCACTTGAACGCAACACCTATCCTTGAAAGGAAACTTTAGATGCTCAATGCTTGAAAGGAATGCTTGAATGCAATTTCGCTTAGGATCACAATTTCCACTTGTTTTTCCAATGTTTTCTTATTAAACCTATATTGTACTTATTCAAATGAGAGGGGAAAATGCATCTTATATACTTGCCAATTAGGGTTTATCACTGATTTTCCATCTCAGGCTGACATAGAAAACCTTTTCCCGCTTCCCATTGACAAGACCAATACAGGATTTGAGTTGAGGGGGGCCAAAATAGGGCAAGGACAAGGGTGCCATGCCCCTGTCCTAGGAGGACATGGGCACCACACCCCTGTCCTACCCTAATCCAGGACATGAAGTGCGGGAGGAAAGTGCAGGATGCGAGGAAATGCATATTTTTGGAGGTGTGAGCATGTCTCAGGTCTCCAATTGGGCTTAGGGATTCGCTTCGCCAATGTGAAGATCCAAATGCGGTCGAAGATTGCAAGGTCGCAATTTTATGACGTTATAGTAAATATGTAAATAATGACATGTTATCATCAGACCGGTCACTTTGATCATGATTTTTATCATCATTGAGCCTTTAAAATGTGGTAAGCGAGTGCAAACATCGATGGTATAATGAACCATGATGACCTGAGCACTGGTTACCTAGATTTTGATATTGCAAGTTAACACAAGCATCAAGGTATAATGGACCAAGATGACCTGAGTGTTGCTTGCATGCAAATAGACAAAAGTTAATCATCTTCCTATGCAAACCTAAAATGTCATCAATGATATTTGATTGATTATATCCCATGACAAATTTGCACAGTAATAATGATTAACTAAAAAGTAGCAGGCAAAGAAAAGATCATGCTCTGTCCTTATTTCTCTAGTACAAGACATCCTTGAGTCACTCAAGAAGCATGATAACAAAAATCAAAACACAACAGTTGAACATTCAAACTAAAGTACTTTAGATATGATTCAAAGTATATCATCCATTGATTTAGTATTTGGTTTGATGTTAACTTGGATTTTGATACTTATGTCCAATGTTGAATTTCTCGATCTTTGCATTTCATAAACGTTGCCTAACTATTGCTTGTCAGATGTGTTTAAGCTCAATGTAGACTATTGCCGACTAAGTTCAGGATTTTGCCCCCAGTCCAGAAACATGCTAGGTATATACAATGTTCCAAACCATGGTGAAGCTTGATTAGATACAAAAGGATTTATTGTGGATATGTACAATGGCGATGGATGGATGCGAGATACATGGCTAAATAGATAGCAGCTGGCTGACAAATGGTGCTTGTTTCCAGATTTTCACCCTTTGTTTTTATTACACTTTTCTTTTTTTCTATTTTTCTACTTTTTCTGATTTTTTTGGATTTTCTAGGTATAGAACTTGTTTAGATGAATACTATTGATGGGTTCCTTGAGCTAATCTCCTTCCAATGTTGACAATTGATAAGCACCATATCCATATGTGGTTGTGATAACAAAAGGACCCAACCAATTTGGCTTGAACTTCCCCTTCTTTTCATGATCTTGTTGGTTGCGTGGATTCTCATTAAGTACAAGATCACCAACTTGAAATATCCTAGGCTTGACCTTGTGATTGTAACTGTGTGACATCCTTTGTTGGTAGACTCTCAAATGATCGGCAACATTTTGCCTGCACTCTTGCAATCTAGAGACTCGTTGTTCTTCATCTAGTATGAGACCTTTTAGTGACACACGAAGAGATGGTATTTCAACCTCCACTAGCACTATTGCTTCATACCCATAAATAAGGGAGTAAGGTGTAGCACCTGTGGGTGTGCGGATACTTGTGTGATATGTCCATAAAGCAAGATTTAACTAAACATGCTAGTCTCTGCCAGCATCATTAATTGTTTTCTTTAAGATTTTAAAGATTTTTTTGTTCGATGCTTCCGCCTAACCATTTCTTTGAGGGTAATAAGGCGTGGAGAATCTGTTTTGGATATGGAACTTTTTGCAGAGCTCTTGTACATCTTGGTTTTTGAATGGTCATCCATTTTTAGTGATGATAGTCATAAGGATTCCATAGCGACATATGATGTAGTTCAAGATGAATGTGGCGATTTGCTTCCCTGTGACATTGTTGAGTGGCACTACTTCAATCCACTTCATGAAATACTTAGTAGTTGCGAGTATAAACTTGTGACCATTTGAAGAAGGTGGATGAATTTTCCCTACTAGATCCAGGCCCCATTGACAAAATAGCCACAAAGTTGCCAAAGCATGAAGCTTTTGTTCGGGTGCGTGTATGAGATGACCATGAATCTAACATTGTTTGCACTTTTTGGCAAATTGAAAAGAATCTCTCTCCATAGTAGGCCAATAGTAAACTAGTCGTATGAGTTTCTTTGAAAGAGTAAGACCACTTGAATGAGTACCACAAATACCGTTATGAACTTCATTTAAAGCCTTCTTAGATTCTTCCTGCTCAAGATATCTGAGGAGAGTACCATCGAGGCCTCATCTATATAGAGTATCTGCGACAAGGGTGTAACGAGCGGATTGTGATTGAATAAAATTTCACTTTTGATTCCTTGATAGGTCAGGAGGAAGGGTATCTTCTTTCAAATAGTTATAAAGTTGGCCATAACGAGAAGAATCAGATCCTATTAGGTGACATATGATCTGTGAATCAAGACAATCGTAAGCAGGGTGAAACAGTTCTTCCACCAAAAATTCATAACGATCTTGGTTTTCCTATGTTTGAAGTAGAGAGGCAATTGTGGCCATGGCATCAACTGCTTTCTTGTCAATCCTCGGGATTTTCTCAAAATAAATGTCCAAAAAGTAATTTCTAAAGTCATCAACCATCTTCTTGTAAGGCATTAACTTATCATCTTTAGTTTGGTATGCATCATTGACTTGATTGATGACTAGCTGAGAATCTCCAAAAACTTGCAAATTTGTGATATTTCATTCTATAGCCATCTTGATTCTTGTGACTAATGCCTCGTATTCTGCCATATTATTGGTACAAGGGAAATTCAATTTGTATACTTTCAGGATGGTATGACCTTGAGGTGCGATAAATAGCAAACCTGCCCTCGACCATGTTGTGTGTAAGAGCCATCAAAATACAACTGCCATGTTTACTTAGTGGCTGTGAGAACGTCCACATTTGGAAATTCAACACATATGGGATGATCACCTTGGAGTGGTGCTTCTTCTAACTGATCAGCGATCACTTGTCCTTTTATAGATTTTCTGTCAATATATTCAATGTCAAATTCGCTCAGGATCATTACCCATTTTTCCAATCTACCAGTTAAGGTTGCCTTGCTAAGAAGATATTTCAATGGATCCATTTTGGCTATCAGCCTCATTGAATGGGTTAGCATATAGTGTCTCAACTTCTGGGATGCAAACACTACCGCTAAGCATGCCTTCTCAATAGATGAGTAGTTGAGCTCATATCCGACTAAGGTCCGACTGATATAGTAAATAGCTCATTCTTTGCCTTCATGATCCAATTGTGCTAATAGAGCTCCTAATGATACATCAGTGGTTGATATGTACAACCATAATGGCTTGCCTTCAATTGGTGACATTAGGATAGATGGGTTCATCAGATATTTCTTTATTGCATGAAAGGCTTCTTCACATGCGTCATCCCATCTGAATGGAACATTTTTAAGCAATAGATGCGTGAAAGGATGACATCTATCAACTAGTTGGGATATGAACCTTCTAATGGATTGAAGTCTTCCTTGGAGGGATCTTAGTTGACTAATGTTTTTAGGTAATTCCATTTCCATGATTGCTTTAACTTTATCTGGATCTACTTCAATGCCTCATGCTAAAACAATATATCCCAGAAGTCTACTGGATGTGACACCAAATGCACATTTTTTTGGATTTAGCCTTAGTTTGTATTTCTCTAATTGGTCAAAGATCTTTGCTAGGATTTATAGATGTGCTTCTCTAGTATGTGACTTAGCCAATAGATCATCAACATAATCTTCCATGAAGGTATGCATCATATCATGAAAAATTGTCATCATTACCCTTTGGTAGGTAGCTCTTGCATTCTTGAGTCCAAAAGGCATTACATTCCAGCAAAAAGTACCTCATGGACAAGTGAAGGTCATCTTCTCTTGATCTTCTGGTACTATTTTGATTTGATTATAGCCTGAGAAACCATCCATGAGGGAGAACATTGCATTCCCAGCTGTCAGGTCCATGATGATATCTATATTAAGTAAAGGAAAATCATCCTTAGGACATGCCTTATTAAGTTAGGACACGCCTTATTAAGATCTCTAAAATCTATGCATACCCTAATACTTTTATCTAGTTTAGAAATAGGAACTATATTCAATACCCATTTAGAATATGCTACAAATCTGATAAACCCTACATCGAGCAATTTCTTCAATTCTTTTTGACCAATAAGGCTATATGAGGATGCATCTTTCTTAGCTTTTTCTTTACAGGTTTTATTCTAGGAGAAACATTTAAGTGATGCATGATGAGATCTGGATCCAATCCTAGCATATCTGCATATGACCATGCAAAATTGACTTGCCTTTCTTTGAAAAATGCCATATAACTATGTTTCTCTTGCTCTGATAATGATGTTGCTGGATGTAAAATCTTTGGCTGATCTGATGTTCCAATATTTACTGGCTCAGTTGGTTCAATCAATATCAAAGATCTCTCTTGGAAATACTTGGGTAAAGTGTCAAATCTCTCATCCTCTGGCACCTTAAGGAGGTTTTCACCATCGGATACGTCCTTTCTTTTTACTGTTTCTTGGTCTAATGTTGCCTTAACTGGTTTTCAGCATTAGACCTGATATTTGTTTTTTCTTTTCACTTTTGCAACTGAGAGATTTGGCACCCCCTCGAGTAGAAGATGCATTATTGGATTCACTAGTGGAAGTTATTTTAGGTTCGACTGCATTGAGGTGTAAAGCAATGGCATGATTGTTAGGGAAGGTTTCTATCTCAATGGGTCCCTCATTGTCCCAATCAATAAGCTTGGGATACACTAATGGCAAGGGATCATCGGATTGTTGTGTGTCAAGATCATTAAGGGTCATGATGGAGATTTCTAATTCTTCAATGACTATTTCTAAGTCCATGATGTTACTTTCCTCAGGATGACCTCCAACAAGTAGTTCTCGACCGTCCTCAATGGAGTCAAAATCTATATATTGTGGTTCCCATTCGAGTGGCCTATACTCCAGCGTTTGCCCTGCATACGAGTGCATACGAGTGTATAGCATGACTCTTCAAAAGATTGGTTAGATTGGTAAGAATCTCATTCCCACTCATTGGAATTTGTTTCACTAGAAGCTTGTAGTCTAAAAATCTCCTCATAAAGGTTATGAATAGCTTCTTCTCACTTTTTAGCAAGTTCTTCTAGTCTTATTTCCTCAGCTTCCTCTTGTTGACTATGGTTTGCTTCTTCTTCTTCTTGTCTACGAATGGCCTTTGCTTGTTGTTTGCGGATAACTTCCTCTTGTTGTTTATGTGCAACTTCTTCTTCTCTCTGAATGGCAAGTTCTTCTTATTGTTGTTCATATTCTTCCTCTTACTAACTATGAGATGGTCTTTCTTGTTGTGGATCTATATTACTCTGCCCAACACCTAATCCTGATTTATCCTTAGGAAGTTGAGAAGGAGGTTGTATTGGTTCTAAGATACCTTCTTTTCGTTTGCCCATGAGACCACTGCCACTGTATCCCATTTTTCTCATGATATCATATCCTTTTCCATATTGTTCTATTGGGATACTGACATTATTGACTTATGGTTGGGATTTCGCCTCATCTTTGTATAGCCATTGAAACACATCCTTGTCATCGGTCTCCTCAGCTAAGGTACCGGCCTTGACAAATGATCCATCAAAAATTTTAATTGGTTTTGAGACAGGTTGTTGTTTGAATTTAATGGTTTGCCATATGATCTTGGAGAGATTGGTAGGTCTAGTAATGAATATTACCCTAGACATTTATCTTTCAATTGTACATTTTTTCTCAAATCTTGATAAGATTGAAGAAAATGTCTCTTTCTTAGGCAGTGTAGTAGAAGAGGATGCTTCTCTATTATGCAGAACAATGACCTCTTGAACTGGTTTCAAGTTACTGCAATATTGAAATAGATTTGCATCTGCTGGGATGGTGATCTCTTGTCTGTTATAGGGAAATTTGACACTAGTGGTAAGTTGAAGGAATAGCTTGCATGTCGTGGATCCATGATCTGCCTAGGTGTATGTTGTAAGACAAAATTAATGTCCAACACTTGACATACTGTATCTTTTTGCACAGGTCCAACTCTGATTGGCAACACCACAATCCCTTTGGAGGAATGCTCTTCTTCATCATATGATTTTGATTGTTATGTTTTTGTGAGGATCAACTACATCTTCAAAATAGCCTAATGCACAGACAAGACTTAATGAACAAATATTTAGGCCAACTCCTCCATCTATTAAGACACGTTTTATGCAAGTTTTGTGAATTAAGACTTCGATATGAAAAGGAGAATTATGTGGATGTTGCAAGGATATGTCATCATCTTTCATGAAGGATAGGCAATGGGGTGATATAAGGTGTCCCACCATGGATTGAAATGTACCAATGCCCAAGTCTTTGGGGACCGTGGTATCTACCAAAGCCTTTTCTAAAATTTCATTATGGGCAGGTGATATTTTCAGGAGCTCTAGTATTGAGATTTGTGCCAGAGTCTTTTGTAATTGTTCCACTATGTTGTATTGTTTTGAAGTGGAGGGTGTATTGGTTGTGGGTCCTGGCAAAGTGACCTTAGCCTTACTATGCGTGATAGCGTGTACAGGTTTTGGTTGGGATTTTTCATTGACCACAATGACGTTGACCTCATTATCATACATGTGGGCGTAATTAACCTTTTCCATCTCTAGTTGTTGACGTCTCACCCTTCTCGTAGTTTGGTAACGGAGTTTTAAATGTTGTGTGTGATTTTTTTGTTGTGTGCTCATCTACTCTTGTGACCTCATTATCTATCAAAACTTGAATGACATGCTTTAATCGTTGACAATAATTTGTTTGGTGTCCTTTACTTCAATGATAATTATAGTAATGATTGTCATTCCACCAAGCAGGTTTACCTTTGGTTCAAATTTTCATACTTCTAGTAATAATCAATTTGTTTGCAATAATATTCTTTAATGTTGATTCAAGTGGTTCACCAATAGGTGTGAATTTTCTGTGATTGTTGTTGGAGGGTAACCTTGGTTTATTATTGTCCTAATTGGTTGTTGAGGTATGACTTGATAGGTTGAATATGGGCTGCTTTGGTTTCATAGTGTTGGCATCCACTATTCCATCATTAACAAAATTTCTATTTCTATTACAAAATTTGGTTGTATCAACGTTATTATGAGTACTGTTAGAAGAATTATTCTCTTCTTTTTTAAGCTTTAATACCCCTTTCTTGACTAGAGCTTCTTCAATTTTGATCCCATTCTCAACCATTTTGTTAAAGCTTGGAGGACATTGCATTTTAAGTGCATAACTCATCTCTTTGTTCAAGTTATTGATAAAAATCTCCATCTTTTAATTGTCAAGAACCAGATGAGGATATCGTGCAAACAAGCTTCTCCACCTTTGTAATAATTCATAAAGAGCTCCCCATTCTTTTGCTTTGACACCAAAACAGACAAACAAAGAGTTAAGAGACAAATCCTTTGTTTTAGTTGATGAAAATGCTGAAATGAAAACTGAGAGCACCAATCTGAATTTCAATAGAGCTAATCTGTGTTTCTAGAATGCTATTCTACAAAATCCATGAGAACCTGTCAAGAAAATTTCCTGCAAACAAATTTGTTAAAAACTTTGGGGCTAGACCCCACGATGGGTGCCAAAATTTATGTGTGCAAAAATATAGTGTTTAATCCGTTAATAAACATATAAAACACACATGTACTCAAATGAAACATTATATTGAGGAAAACAAAATAAAACAATCAAAATAGTCCCCAATGTCATCTCATCGCTCCCTAATCTTGAGGACTTTGTCAGTTTAATTGATGGCTCTCAGATGCATGGTTTCAACAAAGTGACAACCCAAGAGATGGGAATTGATTATGAAAGTTATGATATAAAAACTAATGCAAGTTCTATGCTAATTCTACATTATTATGAAGCTATCATGAAAGCCATGTAAATGAAAATGGAACTATGCTACTATGCTATTCTATGATGCAGTGCTAATGACAACTATGATTGCTGGAAAATGCTTAAGAAAGTGATAAAATGTTAAGATGTTGGGGGTCCCTCTTATAGAAAAAAGAGTGGTTATTTATAAGATTTGCATGACCAGAGGTGAGGTGGCAAGATGGATGGTGCAGATTCAATCTAGAGAAATCGACGATCGAGATCAAAGAAGTTGGAAAGAGGTTGAGGAGATGGACATTTGTCATTCCTGGGGAGACAAGTGGCAAAGTATCTCCAACCATATGCCAACAAAGGGTCAAGTGGCATGGAGATGAGAGACATGTGGCATAAGTGCCATGTGTCTCCAAGAGAGGGTAGACACTCAAGAAATGATTAGGATAGGAGGTTGGAGGGGATAGGATTTGTTAACCCTTAGTTGGATTGGGTGGGTTAGGTTAGCATGTGGTTAGGCTAGGTGGTTAGGAGTAGGAGCCATGTGCTCAAATTAAAATTTAATGAGAGGGAATTAAATACACAAACTAATTAATTTGCATATTTAATTGGGAAAATGGAAGAAGATGATTAAAGTGGGAAGAATTAGAATAAATAAAACATATAAATAAATTATTGAATTTATTTATATAGTAGAGGAATGAAGGCCATATTAATTAAATGTTTTCATATTTAATTAATTCAATTCTCTAGGCTGATTTTTAGTGTATACATTGATTACCTTGCTTTTTTGAATGTGTATATTGTTTACTCTTTTTATTGCCATGGCATTTATGCTTTATGTTTGTTTTAGTAGTAAATGTAGCTGGGTGGTCAAGATGGGATCGCCATTTTTGGCTTGATAATGTATGTTTGAAGTTTTTTTGTGAAGTTGTTATTTTGGTCTTGGGCCAACTGTATGTAGTAAGGGGATGGCGGGGTTTGCAGAGAAATGGATTTAGGGTGGTCGCCTGGGTTTTCAGACTTTTTATACTTGCTATAAAATTTATTTCATGTTTTAATAAAATACACTTATTATCGATAAAAAGAAAAAAAAGAAAAATAATAAAAGATAGATTTTTCTTTATATATATATTCTTTTTCTAATAAATAATATTAAAATATACTTTATAATTTTTATTACACCAAAGGTGTTCCTTATATGAAGTTGTGCAAACTAACTTGTTAGATTGATGACTGGACTTTGTTGAAAAGAGGTGCAAGACGATTGAATTGATTCGGGCCACCAATTCACTCCCTTAATGTGCTTCGTAGGAAGTGTTGAATTATATCTTCGTCAAACGCTTTGATACTGCTTGTCAGTCGGTCTTGATTTTCAAAAAGATATTTCTATCTTTTCTACGACTTTTCGAGCAGGCGTCTCACACCCATTACTCTTCTTTTCAATTTGGTGTGACTCCCCATTAACAATGGAAGGTGGGCTCTATTATGACAGTGTAGTTCAGATCAAATAAATTGCATAAGAAGGTTGGTTCTCCTTGCAACTCCCAAGTGGGACCTCATATTGTTGTGATAAGATCAAATATATTTGAAGTTACACAAATTGGTTGTAGACACGTCACAAACGGAAATTGCACTCCATTGCACTGTGCACCCACTACTGTATTTAAACTATGTTATAATGGCTTAATTCAAAATGATATTAAATTTATTATGAGAGACAAGCATTTGATATAGACATACATCAGAGGATTAAAGGCCACCAAATTTTAGTTCTATATAGTCTACTTTTCTCTTAAATGAGAGGTGGTTAAACTTTAATTTTATTTACAAAAAGCTTTCATTATGCATTTGATTTTTTTTACCTTAAATGAGTAAGCTAGAATTTTATTAAAAATAAAAATCTTTCTAATAGGGCAAGGCACGTTATTTAGCAACAATCGTTCCAAAACATAGATAAGCCAAACATTTAGTCATAGTCTATAAATTTTTAATGAATATTATTTATTTTATATATATATATATATATATATATATATATATATATTTATTTATTTATTTATTTATTTATTTTATCGGTAAAAGGCCGCAGCCCGTGATTTTATTAAACATAAAAAAAAAATTACATACTCCATTCAATGCGGCTACCAATTGAAAAGAATGGAGTCAATAAAACCTCTGGTCTTGCCCGGGACTATTAAGTCCAGCAATTACATGATCCTACATCTATTACATAATTTAGTTTTCCACCCTAGATTTGGCAGAGGATTTGGGGCAATTATGTGGCTCCCAGCATACATGTCCAGTGATTTCAGCATATCTCATTACAATAGCCTTCAACAAGTATAAGGCTGAATAATTACACTTTGGTCATATTTTATTATAGTAGCCTTCAACAGGTATAAGGTTGAATAAATATATCTAGTCGTTATCATGAATCTTAGCTTGAAATTGAGATCCTTCTATTGGCATCAATCCCACCTATGGAGACCTGCAAAGAATATCAATAATTCTACTACAATCTTCATTTCAAATGGTTAGTCCTAGAATATATATGAGATATTCTATTCTTCAACAATATTAGTAAAAAACCATACCAGAAAGTTATATCATTTAAACAATAAACATGCATGGATTTAAAGTATTTATAGCTATCTTTCTGATTGAACTATCAAAAGTAAATAAGTTTGTTAATGCTAGACCGTATATACGTCAGTCTAATAGAGAAAAGTGGGCCTGTTAAAAACAGAAAGCTGCATCGTATATCAAGAAATGAAATAAAACGAAGCGGTCAAAAAAGGCACCCATATCTGAAGACAGAGCAATCTAAGATTTGGCTGGAATCTTCATCATCCCATCAACCGAATTCCCTTCCTCCTTGAGATAATTTTCAAACCAATCTTCTCGTGAGGTCCCCTGGACATGAAAGAGCTAGAGGAGAAAATCCAATCTTTTTCTTATTCCACACTCCTGGCCACGAATTCTTTTGCAACAAAGATTGAAAATATAGGCAGACTGGGGACCATCCAGTTATTCACCATGAGAATGTCATAATGTCAGGGTCTGGGTATTGTTAATTTATCATTAATGTTGACCAAAACTCTTTCTATCTCCCCAAGGATAGAAGGAACAAACACCTCCTTGCAGAGTTGTTCTACCACATCTCTATCCTACTCTATATACATGGCAACAACATGAAACATTGCAACTAAATCCGGGTTCACCTTGGTCCTATCCTCACTCTTCATGTAGTCATCTCCTAAAATCTTAGCTATAAAATAAAGGAGATATCAACCTTAGTTTAAAAAAGTATAAGAAGAACCAAACAACCAGGGTCTAAAGTTGTCCAGAAATATGCTATTAGCAATCTAAGTTCAGTGTTGTAAGAGCCAAGATATAGCTAGATCTAACAAGTGGGCAAAGTTGTAATATTAATGATAGTTTGTCCATCAGCCCCTGAATTGGCCAATTGGTCTGCCCGAGAATTGCCTTCCCTGAAGATGTGGTTATAAGTTACTTTTATGAAGAATTGGATATATCATAGTGCTTTTGTCAGTAGTGCATTTAGTTTCCAATTAGGCATGGAGCCATGTCTAAGAGCATTAATGATAATAGTTGAGTCCCCCTCAATATTGAGCCTACTGATTTTCATTATCCTGCATAGTTTGATACCTTCCACTAAGGCCATTAGCTCAGCTTCATTATTTGTTACAGATCCGAGAGGATAGGCCAGACTCGCAATCTCAACTCCTTCAAAATTGTGAAGGCGGCAACCAATATCGGCCTTGCCTAGGTTACCTTGGGAAGCACCATCAAAGTTTAGTTTGAACCACCCAGGCATGGGTGGTTGCCATTTGCATTCTAGCCACTTTTGTTTGTTTAATTCAGGGCCTTCACCCACAAGAGGGGGAATCTTTATCCCAATCCATCTACCTCGCATCTTTTCATCCCAACAAGTCATCTCTGCACATTTTTTTTGTCCATTCATAACTCTACTATTGATAACCTCAATAATGGAGGCCTCAATCTTATTAGTTAGTTGTTCCCAACCCATACTCTTTTCATTAAATATCCTTTTGTTTTGTTCCTTCCATAATTCCCAAATAACTATAGATGGGGAGACCGTCCATAGTCCCTCGTATAGGCTTCCCTTACCTTTCAAGGGCCATGCTTGAAACATGTTAAGGACTGTATTCAGGATTGGTGAGATCCAACTTAGTTTATTACTTAGGCATCTCCAACATTGGTGTGAATAGTTGTAAGTTAGTAGTAGGTGATCAGTGCTTTCCTCCTCCTGTTCGCATAAGGGACATCTGCTTGGACCTTCATATCCCATTCTTCAGAAGGTGCTGGCAGTTAAGATTTTGTTATGAAGTGCTAGCCATGAAAACATTCCTGCTTTTGGGAGACATTTCTTGTCCCAACATAATTTCAGTGGAAAATCTATACTGGATCTAGGATATCGATTGGCTAAGTAATGGTATCCGTCTTTAGTGTTATAATCACTTGTCTTAGAACCATCCCACACCAACTTGTCATCCCCGTGGTGAAAAGTGACCCTCCTTGAGTTCAGAGTTTTCTTGAGCACTTCCAATTCGTGTTGAGGGATACCTAAATTGTCGAAGGATTTCCATTTCCATCCTAAGATGTCATCTTTTTTGTGGAATTCCATATAGTTAGACACCATTTTGCCCCAACGGGCTTCTAAGATAGCCTTAGCGTTCATATAGTTTGGTAGTTTTTCAATAGTCAGATAACCCCCCCAAGAATCAGACTAGAATAACGCCTTATTCCCACTACCTAGACTCCATGTGAGCCTATTAGAGATAGTCCTTCTACATTTCAGTATAAAATTCCATATTTTTGAACCACTGGGGGAGAGGAGATCCTAAATATTCTTGTGGGATCTTTGTTGTGAAGATATTTGCTATATAATATTTTAGCCCATTTGAGGTGTGGGTTTTTGAACATGCGTCATACTAGTTTGGCACCTAGAGCTTTGCTCTGCATGCGAATATCTTTAATGTATGCCCCACCATTGTCCATGGACTTGCATATCTTATCCCAAGCCATCAGTGCCATTTTGCTCGTTTCTCCTGAGAGCGTAAGTGATTTTTTTATTATTTTCTTTTGGCCACCGGAAGGTCCATACAGGAAAGCTGATATATGGGCATTGCCAAGGTAGAACCGAATTGATCATAGTGGCTCTCCCAGCAGAAGAGAGCCACCTACCTTTCCAAGTGCCAATTCTATTTTTAAGTTTAGTGAGCATTTGGTCCCAAAGTTTTGTGGATCTTTTGCCTTTAGCCAGTGGAAGACCTAAATATTTACATGGAAGCTCACCTTTTTTAAATTTCAGGATGTTGCAAATTTCCTATTATAGCTTGCTATTAATATTGAAGAAGAAGATGTCTGATTTTGTTTTGTTAATTTCCTAGCCTAACACCTTAGTATAGGAATCTATTAAATGAGAAATTTCTTTTGCTTCACATAGATTCCCTAGACTATACAACATGGTGTCATCAACAAATTGTTGGTGCGTTATAGGGTCTACTCCATTGGTGACTCTAATGCCCCTTAGAGTATTAGATATTCTTACCTTTTTTATGGATCTTCCCAGAGATTCAACCATTGGGATGAATAGGAAAGGGGAGATTGGGTCCCCTTGACTAAGTCCTTTGGATATGTTGAAGAAACCTTTTGAGGATCCGTTTACTAGGATTGACATTCTTAGAGTGGAGATGCATTCGTAGACAAGGTCAATTCATTGTCTATCAAAACCAAATGCAGAAAGACATTTACACAAAAAATGCCAATCCACCTTGTCATAAGATTTCCTAATGTCAAGTTTGATTAGCATACTTGGATCTTTATTCCGTTGAATTGAGTGAATGGCCTCATGGGTGATTATAAATCCATCATAGATGGATCTACCTGGAACAAATCATGTTTTCTCTTCACTTATAAGGAAAGGGAGAAACTTTTGTAATCTATTTGCTAAAGTTTTCGTTAGTAATTTGTAAAGGGTGTTGCATAGAGCAATAGGTCAGAAGTCATCAAAGCTTCCCGCTTTATCTTTTTTGGGGATTAAGGCTATGAAGGTGTTGTTGATCTCTTTGAGCAGGCTACCCAAATTTCTAATACCTTTTGAGGCATCCGTAATTTTGTCCCCCATAAAGTGCCAACATTTTTTTAAAAAGGCAGCTAAGAAGTCATCCGACCAAGGTGCCTTGTCTCGAACATCTGCATTAAAGCTGATTCAATTTCGGTTTTGGTGAACTTGGCCACTAAGGTTCTATTTTGATCTTTAGTGATTGATTTGGGAATACTGTTAATAAATTCATTTCCTGAAGTTAAATTAGACCCCTCCCAGTTGTTTAAGATATATTTGAAGCATCTCTCTGCTTCGACAACAATAAGTTTGGGATCATCAACATAGGAGCCTGATTTCATTTTTATTTTAGTAACTTTGCTTATTATTCTTCTCTGCTTAGTGTTGTTGTGAAAAAATTAGTGTTTTTATTGCCTTCCTCTAGCCATAATTCTCTAGATTTTTGTTTCCAATAAATTTTCTCTTTTGATAACACGTCCTCATGTTTTGCTAATAACTCTTTCTCCTTGTGATAGAGAAGGTCATTCATTCCTTTCTTGATAACTTCATTATTGATTTCTACTATGGCATTTAATAGTGCAATTTTCCTTTCAAATATGTTTCCAAAGTGAGATTTGTTCCAGATTAATAAATTGTTTTTTATTTTCTTAAGTTTTCTTACTACTCTAAATGGTTTGGACCCCATGACCTATGTTTCCGACCTCCATTTTTCAATTAAATGAATAATATTGTCATCCTTTAACCACATTGATTCAAACTTGAAAGGACATCTTGTGGGTTTATATTCTTCTAAGATTGTTCATTAGACTGGGAAATGGTCTGATCCTGAAATGGGGAGGGTTTCTGTAGTGAAGGTGTTTGGCAGGTCACATAGCCCTCCTTTGAGGAAAAATCTATCTAATTTTTCTGCAATGTTGCAGAATTCACTCCTTCGGTTCTTCCAAGTGAAGGAGTCACTTGCCATCTTGATTTCCATTAGATTACAATTAAGGACCCACTCTCTAAAATCAAAGGTAGCCTAAGAAGTAGACTTAATACCACCCCATTTTTATTTAAGGTTCAAGATGGCATTGAAGTCACCTCCAAAGATACAGATCTGGTTAGTCCATGCTAGCAGGTATTGTTCAATTTCCTTCCAGACTTCGTGTTTCTCCTTATTTTGTGTTGGGCCATAAATATTGAAGAGGAGGAACTTCAGATTGCATTTAATACCGTAAACCTATCCACACATCCAATTATTTTTTTTAATGTTAATTGTGTAGGAGACTATCCTTGGGTCCCAAATAACCCCTAAACCCCCAAAAGCACCACTAGCTGGTTATCCTTCAAATTCTCGAATCCCCTATGTCTTTTTAAACTTAGATAGTTCCTCATTGTTGAGTTTAGTTTCTTGAATTAGGATGATTTCTGGATTAATATTAGTTATGTGTATTTTAATTATCCATTGCTTGTTAGGGGCATTAACATTCCAAGTAATTAGCTTCATGGCTCCTCAGGAAGGACCTTCCCCTTCCCAGCATTGAACAAAGAGGTTAGCTTGGTCTGACCTACCGCTTCACCAACTTTAGTTCTTAATTATGATAGGGATTTCCTTCCCTTTTTTTCTGGGTTTTAACGCGGTCAAGGGATATCGGACCATACATGGTTTTAGCTATTCCTAGGATCTCATCCCGGGGGCATTAGTCTTTCCTTTCTAAATCTACCATAATTTCCTCAATTTCTTCCACCTCCACTAAGTTGATTTTAAGAATTTTAGCAAGTGTTAATCATTTTTGAAGGGCAAGTTCTTCTTCATCTGCAATTTCATTTATGAATTGCTCCATTAGGTCATTAACCATGTAATGCCCCGCTAGGAAACCCCGAAGGGATAAAGCTAAAACACAAGAATAGAGTGCATTTTTTTTTAAGTTAAAACAGAATAATGATACATTGAATTATCATTAAGTTCAAATTACACAACGAAAGACTTAACTAACACCTACAGAGTTTCCCAACGTGATTACTTGATTCAACACTTAACTCAACTCACGCTAATTAATCCAATTAAGTTGATTAACTTAATGACATGATAATACTTTAAACAAAGGATAAATTCGCTCGGTAGATTAAAAATATAGATAACATGATTAAGTTCATCCATTACAATTTAACCATACATTACGTCCAATATTACATTTAAAACATATGTCATGCATCTAATTTTCATGCATACTTTAATTGTATTAAAAACTAATGAATACTTTCCATCATACCAATCTACATTCTTCATGATCCAAAATATTGCATTTAATAAGATAACTACATACATGCATTTAAGATTAACATCATCTAATCCATATTATACATTTTAACCATAATGCCATCCATACATGCTAAATAAAAAGGAAACAAAAGAACACAAACACCACATAACATCAAAATGATATAAGAGTTTACCCCTAGTGGGCTACATCTCCGATTCTTCTGAACTGCAAGACCCCTCTAATAAATAATAGGGTGAAGAATACAAAAGGTTCACATCCATTACAACCTTCCAATAAGGCATACATAAATAAATAATACATATGACCACATCGGTCCAATAGATACATGAATGATCCCAGAAAAGGAAAAGGATCCATCTGAACATGATAAGAAGCAATCTCAAAAGAACAACTGGAGCACCCATGAAACTAAGTCCTCGCAACTCATCATAAGAAACTCATGGTCTAACATGAATATCAGGTACTCACAAGGGCATAAACAACCAGAAATGACTCCACAAAAGTGCTCCTAGCAAAGACAACACAAACTGCACACTAGTGAACATAAGGGACAAGTGTCATCACATAACTTGGTATGGTTACCCTAGAAGGCCTCCATAGGTTCCAGCCCCATCTACTGGGTTACCTTGGCAACCTTTCCTGAACCTCCAGCCCATCCAAGTCTTGTGTGGACCCAACACATCCTTTCATGAAGACAAGGTTGTTGGTTTGCCATCTCAAGCCTTCTCATTGCATTACAAGTTTGTAATAGCACTCATCCCATGTGTGAGGCATAATTATCTTACTTAGTGTTTCATTAGCTAAAATCTCTAATATGATATTAGGTTATCACTTATTTAGACATGCTTTCAATGGGTTACCCTGCAACCACTTAGGCGCAACCCCCACTCGAAAGCCACTCTCCCATATGAGACTAGACCATAATCAAATGAACTCCTAAACCAAGGAATACACCAGGACAAGCATACAAAGTTCAATATAGTAGGAATACCCACTTGGCCAAACAAGTCTTCATACGAGGTTCATTGACTGACGATTCTCTGACTACTGACATGACTAGCTACAGTCAACCACATAACAACACTCAACACTCGCATAAAGGACATGACCATATACAAACAATCACAAGAAAACAGTCCAAAACTCGAGATCAAGGACCTAAGCAGGTACCAAAATAAACATATGACAATATCCACCAATCACAATCAAGGACTTGTCATTTCTTAATCAAATGCAAATACAGAAAATTAAACATGCATAGACATAAATCGGAAATGACAATCTTCTTCCATATCATTTAAACATTACCATCGATCCAGTTTTCTAATAGATCTAATTTGATTGCGATTTGTCTACCTTGTCTAGGTACATGTCGCTCGTGGTTTACTAACTCAGTATAATTCATTTTGTATCATAAAATAAAATAAATACTTCATCATGAGTTTTCAAACCAAAATCACATTAATATAATTAAAATATATGCAGAACACACCAAGATATAATCAAATATACATTAATCAACTAAAATATGATATTTATTTTTCAAAATAAAACATCATTCCCATTCTTTTTCGAAATAAATGAACTATTATCATCTTCGCAAACAAATATATACTTTCCAAAAATGTAAATATACATTTAAAAGGAAACTAAAATTGACAATCTTTTTTTTTCCAAAGAAACAAAATTTCCTTGCATAAAAATAAAAACAAATTTAAATATTAATTAACATCTATCTAATTATATATATTTATTAATAATTAAATAAAACCAAATCCTATTTAATAATCTAAGAATTAAATAATATTAAAAAACTTTATTTTAAAATATATAATTATTTTATTTTATTTTATTTTTGAAAAAAAAAACACAAAGCAAATATAATGGGGTAGACCCACGTGGGCCTCCCTTTCCCCAAGGGGATGCTTGGCGAAAGACGCTACCATTGGTAGCGTTGCTACCAAATGGTAGCAGGTCACTACCTTGGGTAGCTCTGCTACCATATGGTAGCAATTCGCTACCCTTGGTAGCACTGCTACTATCCCACGTGGTGGGATATACCCTACCATGTGGGTGGTAATTTATTTATTTTTTATTATTTTTTTTTAATAAATATATTTCTTTAAAACAGAAAAACCCCAATTTCTGCAGAGTCTCAAACAGAGACCAAAAAAAGAAATAAATTTTAGAATAACAATGGCTCCCAAAATATTAAAATTTTCTGAATAACCAGTCCCAGAAAGATAAAAATGGGCAAATTCCTTCAACCAAATACCATATTTGGACAAATAGAATTAATTTACACACATTTATCCAACCAATCCAACCAATATTTCCAAACACAAACTAATTTCACAATCTAAAACTTGAATCTAAAGGCATTCATTTGGAGTTTTAACAAAATTTTATTGTGAACAACCAACCCCAATTTTTTAATTTTGAAATCAATTTGAGCAACCAAAATTTGATCTGGAGGTTGGGAATGAAAGCGAGGAGGGTTTAAATTTGAGATTTAACTACAACTCTTCCATATTCCAAAAAACATATGAGATTTTCAACAAGCACAACCAGATTTCTTCTAAATCTAAATAATCTCTTTTAAACAATAAAACCAAAGAGATAAACAAGAATCCAACCTTATTCAACAATCCTGGGAATGATTTGATGAAGAGCCCAACCTGCAAGCTCAAGAAAATCCCTCTCCCACAAATGCCCAAAATTTCCATTCCAAAAATAATTCTCTAAAAATATTTTCAAAACCTAGGTTAAAAGGGAAATTGTTTGACCAAAAAATCTTTTTTGGGGATTTAAAATATTTTTCCTCTAAATAAAAAAAATGAAAATCATTTTTCAAACAATTTAAATATGCAAAACTTGCTTTTTCTTCTAAAATTGATTTTCTTAATTTAATTAAAACTAACATTTCTATTTCAAAATGCCAAAGAGGGTAAACATATTTCTAGTTTCAAATAATATTTAACCTTTCCTTCAAAATGCATATACTAAATAAATTCATTATTTAATAATAACTATTTAATCAAACTTCCTACAAACATGAATTGAGCGAATCTAATTATCGATTAATCACATAAAGGGGTCCTATTTAATTTAGTCCCTTTAATTTACTAATGCGTAAAAAGATGTTTAATCTAATTTAAATACTTGCGATTTAATAATCAATTTTTACCACATGCACAACACACAACCCAAGACAGCCAAACAAATACATGACCCGCATACCCAACCAAAGGGGAAACTGATGAAAGACTAACGATGTTCACTTGAGCACGACTAGGGTAAAACGAGTGTCTTATGACTACCTAAACCGATTCCTTTGGACCAGTATGGTACACTCAAACCTGCAAATCTAGGTCATGGAGACGAACCTCGTACCTATGTGATACTGTACCTGCAATCTCCTACAACCATGAACCACACATGCATACATATATATTGAATGAAAGTGTTAGCCTAAGATTAATAACACGAATTAGAAGAGCAAACAATCTTACATAAGAATTGATGCAAAAACAACATTTATGGTACACACGTTACGCATAATACCTAACTATAACATCATAATATGGTAAATCAATCATTCAAGAAAACCACTTAAAAGTCAACCAAGGTCAAACCGGTTTTAAAAATCTGATTAGGGCAGGGGTACTACATCCTCCCCCCTAGGTTTCAACTTACTTCTGGAAGTCGTAAGGCTAGAAGGAAAACATGTAGCATGCATTAGCCCTGAAACTTATTTAACAAATATCAAATTGCACATATGAATCTTTTCACAAATAAATGAAACATTATTGCTAAATCCTTTACGAATGCCATTATCCATTGGTAAGATACCTTCAAATCCATACATTTCTTATAACATCCTAGGAACTATCTATAATCATAGCAGTGAAACAAGAATTTTCTTCCTTTAATCACACTAAATTAATGCATTAATAGAGGTAAACAACAATTACCATACTCATCTACCAAATACGACAAGAAAACATGCCATCGTGATCAATTTCTTTTACCAATCCATCCTCTTCATAAAATTTTATCACTTAGAACTAGCTTCAAATTTCAAATTCTACAACCAAGTTAACTTTCATAAAATAAGAGCAACATATAGAACACAATTGTTTACACTTGCCAGGCATATAAAAAAACCTTTCCAATGACTATGTCCCATAACATAGTGACAAAAGAACACATTTTACTCCATGATTACACATAAAATCCATCCACATAACTAGAATGTACAACTCAAAAGGCCACATGTGAGCATGTCTAATGCTCGGTCATAGATAACATGCACGATCAGCATCTCTATGCTTGATCTCAGAACAAAAATAACAAGATCATAAATATCCAACATCTCACTCAAGGGCTTGATGGTACTAGGGCACACACATAGCGGTGACACCTTCCATACAAGACCCTCATGACCATCCCTTGTTGAGTAAGGTGGTTAGCCTCCAAGAGATAGTCACCACACATAGCTAGGTTGTGGATCCTAGCTGCATCACAACCTCACATACCCCCATCCTCAAGGTTCCCTACATCTACTTCCTCATAGATACTCAACCAAGACCGTCTCATATGTCCTTGGAGAGGAATTCACATTTCAACACAAGACCAGCATACGAAAACAATAAGGATAAAACAGTTTAGCCACCAAAATACAGATGAATAAAGATAATAAATCATCAATTCCAACAGTAAGGCAAGAAAAATATGGAATTGCAACACCAAACCAAGTAAGGAAAAGATTGCAAGATCGTGGCTAAACCTTCAAAGTCAAAATAGAATAAATTACTGGTCCACAAAGAAATATATAAGAATATCATAATTGCACACATAATATCACTATGTGAATAGCATCTAGCCACCAATGAGGAAGGAGGGAACAATTGTCTAGCTATCGCAGTAGCTCATCGTGTGGTGCAGCCTAGTCACACATCCACACAACATGGCAATGTGCACCTCGACATCACCCCACATCATGTCGTCATGCGGCATGGCAATACTCCAAGCGGAGAAGACACGCAATGGACGTATCCTGTATGGTAGTGTACCTTGCGAAAAAAAGGCATGCATAGGTCACATCCCGCATAGCGACGTACCTCTTAGGATACTCGTCGTAAGCTAGCGGTACACATGGCTAAGGTCCACCCACATGTCTACCAATGCCTGCAAACTAGCAGCTCATGTGGAAATAACATACCTTTCATGAAGACAAGGCAAAAGATCCTCCAAGATACAACATCACTATGTTCAAGAACTGCCATCAAAATGCTCAAATACAAGAGAGGAATAGGCCGACACACATAAACCTTATAAGTTGGTTCATCAAAAAGGGAAAGTATTGAGTACACCTTTAATATAGCTTCATAACATAACTATATTTTCCTCGAAATATAGAAGCTAAAGTCGCTTCGTGCCGACATTACTCGTACGCCGAAAATACGGAATTGCAACACCAAACCAAGTAAGAAAAAGATCGCAAGATCGTGGCTAAACCTTCAAAGTCAAAATAGAATAAATTGCTGGTCCACAAAGAAATAAATAAGAATATCATAATTGCACATAACATCACTATGTGACTAGCATCTAGCCACCAACGAGGAAGGAGGGAACAATTGTCTAGCTATTGCAGTAGCTCATCGTGTGGTGCAGCCTAGTCACACATCCACACAACATGGCAATGTGCACCTCGACATCACCCCACATCATGTCGTCACGCGGCATGGCAATACTCCAAGCGGAGAAGACACGCAATGGATGTATCCCACATGGTAGTGTATCTCGCGAAAAAAAGGCATGCACAGGTCACATCTCGCATAGCGACGTACCTCTCAGGATACTCGCCGTAAGCTAGTGGTAAACATGGTTAAGGTCCACCCACATGTCTACCAACGCCTGCTAACTGGAAGCTCATGTGGAAATAAAATTGTTATACCTTTCATGAAGACAAGGCAAAAGATCCTCCAAGATACAACATCACTATGCTCAAGAACTGCCATCAAAATGCTCAAATACAAGAGAGGAATAGGCCGACACACATAAACCTTATAAGTTGGTTCATCAAAAAGGGAAAGTATTGAGTACACCTTTAATATAGCTTCATAACATAACTATATTTTTCCTCGAAATAGAGAAGCTAAAGTCACTTTGCACCGACATTACTCGTACACCGAAAATACTATTCAAGGAATGGTGACTCCTAATACTACCCCTTTACATACTAAGGTACCAACAACCCATAGTTTGGTACTCAGTAGGGTAACAAATAAGCAACATCACATAAATAGTATGGTTTCCCATACTCATAAGTAAACATATCCTCCATGGTTGATTACTTCACCATCCCATGGGCACATAGAGCAAGCACTGGTTTCTTACAATACATAACGAAAGCAACAGTACTGGTTTATTCACATTTATGAGGAGTACTATTCAATAACACTATCATCTACTCAAGGAAGGTTTTAATTATGCTTCCAACATGAATAACTGAATAGAATTTATTCTAGGTACAAGTACTGAAATTCTTTACGATTCAAATTTATATAAGGAAGTAACGTCATTCCTATATCTTTCACTAATTCCACTAAGAATTCATATTCACATCACTAACCATGCAAATTTCTTTCTGAAGCTTAAGACTTCCATCTTTCAATATGAAGCCAAAATGCAAAAATATAATTTCATATGCTTTATATACATTCTATTAAAAATGATGCACTATCTAGTAGCATTTCTAAAAATATTATAACTAGGTAGAGAGAAGGGGAAGAGAGTTTGATAGTCAACCCATTTCATACATATGCACAAAATTAGCAAGATCACACAACATGCTTAAATTTCTCACTATATGTCTATCATCTTAATTTTACGGTTTTCCTTTCACTACCGTTTTAGAAGAATGCCAATAGGCCTAACATGACATTTCCAAATATTATGGTTGCAACAGAATGTCCTAATTTTTCCAAAAAAAAAGAAATCAAGACAGACAATCTTTTCGTTCATGCAAGACCTCTTGTGAACCTCACTACTCTTAATTAATACAAAATATATCATAATCTGCAACTTTTCATCAAAAAATCAAAGTACGATAAGAAGGTAAACGAGGAGCTATCAACTAAATAATACACATTTATGCATGCACATCAAACAAGCTTTTCATTTGTACTTTCTATTCATACTAAGTCAATTATATATATCCAAAAGCAAGTTCAATGTAGCATTGTTAATATAGGTCCTCAATTGAGTCGGTATTATGAAACATATTAAGAGATATTTCATGGAACACATTAACACACTCTTAGCCACTATAACATGTTCCCCTTTTACACATCTTATTACAAACAAGGTAGTTTCACATAACAATTGTTCGTACAAAATCACACATTACCTAGGATAGAAATTCATTATGTTACTCCTACAATACACATGGTGAATTCTTTTATGAAAACATACAATTCCCTCCTAATAACCATCATGATCTTTTAAACCCACAACCCTCTTATTATCTAGATGCAAAGAAGAATCATTAGGCTCACACAAGGGCTCAAGAAGTCACAACCTTTCTCTCGCAATTAGAAAACTTACAAAAGCGATAAATACACATATAACAAACATTTTAATTTATAGAGGGAAAGAGAAGGAAGGATGATAAACATTCAATTCGCTACATATAAGCACTCAAAATCTACCATACAAGTCCTTCAAATTAACAACACCAAGCTAGATCATAATCATAATACAAGCACATTTTGTACTTTCAGATTCAAGACAAGCACTGGCCAACACAACAGGTTAGTCCAAAGAGTACAACAATCAATAAGGGAGGTACATACAACTCTCACTCTGAATAAGAGTAATCATAGACCACGATATCTAATAAGAAAACAAAGCACATATAATCACTCAAAAGCACCAACATCAAGAAGGTGAAAGCAAGGTGTGAACACACATGTTACACACAATAAGGTTTGCTCGAAAGAATACGCAAAAAGAACAGAGCACGAGTCCTTAAGATCTTCAAGATCCTATGCCTCAATCACAAGCATACAATAGGAGGACAAGCATACAACATAATGTCTATACACCTCACACCATCTAAGGGTACAAGTGACACCAGAGATCCTAGTGTTTGCAACATTGGCTCTGATACCAAATGTAATGCCCCGCTAGGAAACCCCGAAGTGATAAAGCTAAAACACAAGAATAGAGTGCAAATATTATTTTTTTGAAAAGTTAAAATAGAATAATGATATATTGAATTATCATTAAGTTCAGATTACACAACGAAAAACTTAACTAACACCTAAAGAGTTTCCCAATGTGATTACTTGATTCAACACTTAACTCACGCAAATTAATCCAATTAAGTTGATTAACTTAATGACATGATAATACTTTAAACAAAGGATAAATTCGCTCGGTAGATTAAAAATATAGATCACATGATTAAGTTCATCCATTAAAATTCAACCACACATTACATCCAATCTTACATTTAAAACATATGTCATGCATCTAATTTTCATGCATACTTTAATTGTATTAAAAACTAATGAATACTTTCCATTATACCAACCTACATTCTTCATGATCCAAAATACTACATTTAATAAGATAACTACATACATGCATTTAAGATTAACATCATCTAATCCACATCATACATTTTAACCATAATACCATCCATACATGCTAAATAAAAAGGAAACAGAAGAACACAAACACAACATAACACCAAAATGATATCGGAGTTCACCCCTAGTGGGCTACATCTTCGGGTCTGCTCAACTGCAAGACCCCTCTAATAAATATTAGGGTGAAGAATACATAAGGTTCACATCCATTACAACCTACCACTAAGGCATACATAAACAAATAATACATACGACCACATCGATCCAATAGATATATGAATGATCCCAGAAAAGGAAAAGGATCCATCTGAACATGATAAGAAGCAATCTCAAAAGAACAACTGGAGAACCTACGAAACTAAGTCCTCGCAACCCATGGTCTAACATGAATATCAGGTACTCGCAAGGGCATAAACAACCAGAAATGACACCACAAAAGTGCTCCTAGCAAAGATAACACAAACTGCACACTAGTGAACATAAGGGACAAGTGGTATGGTATGGTTACCCTGGCGGGCCTCCATAGGTTCCAACCCCATCTACTGGGTTACCCTGACAACCTTTCCCGAACCTCCGACCCATCCAAGTCTCATGTGGACCCAACACATCCTTTCATGAAGACAAGGTTGTTGGTTTGCCATTTCAGGCCTTCTCACTGCATTACAAGTCTGTACGAGCACTCATCCCATGCGTGAGGCACAATTATCTTACTTAGTGTTTCATTAGCTAAAATCTCCAATATGCTATAGGTTATCACTTATTTAGACATGATTTCGATGGGTTACCCTGCAACCACTTTGGGCGCGGCCCCCACTCGAAAGCCATTCTCCCATATGACACTAGACCATAATCAAATGAACTCCTAAACCAAGGAATACACCAGGACAAGCATACAGAGTTCAATTCGATAGGAATACCCACTTGGTCAAACAAGTCTTCATACGAGGTGCACTGACTAGCGGTTCTCTGACTAGTGACATGACCAATTAGAGTCAACCACATAACAACACTCAACACTCGCATAAAGGTCATGACCAGATACTAACAATCACAAGAAAACAGTCCAAAACTCGAGATCAAGGACCTAAGCAGGTACCAAAATAAACATATGACAATATCCACCAATCACAATCAAGGACTTGCCATTTCTTAATCAAATGCGAATACAAAAAATTAAACATACATAGACATAAATCGGAAATGATAATTTTCTTCCATATCGTTTAAACATTACCATCGATCCAGTTTTCTAATAGATCTAATTTGATTGCGATTTGTCTACCTCATCTAGGTACATGTCGCTCATGGTTTACTAACTCACTATAATTCCTTTTGCATCATAAAATAATGTAAATACTTCATCTTGAGTTTTCAAACCAAAATCACATTAATATAATTATAATATATGCAGAACACACCAAGATATAATCAAATATACATTAATAAACTAAAATGTTATATTTATTTTTCAAAATAAAACATCATTCCCATTCTTTTTTGAAATAAATGAACCATTCTCATCTTCGCAAACAAATATATACTTTCCAAAAATGGAAATATACATTTAAAAGGAAACTAAAATTGACAATCTTTTTTTTTCCAAAGAATCAAAATTTCCTTGCATAAAAATAAAAACAAAATTAAATATAAATTAACATATATCTAATTATATATATTAATTAATAATTAAATAAAATCAAATACTATTTAATAATCTAAGAATTAAATAATATTAAAAAACTTTATTTTAAAATATATAATTTAAAAAAAAAAAAAAAAAAAACACAAAGCAAATATAATGGGGTAGACCCACGTGGGCCTCCCTTTCCCCAAGGGGATGCTTGGCGACATAATAGTAGGTCATGCTACCATCTCACGTGGTGGGGTATACCCTGCCACGTGGGTGGTAATTTATATTTTTTTTAATTACTTTTTTCTATAAATATATTTCTTTAAAACAAAAAAAAACCCAATTTCTGCAGAGTCTCAGACAGAGACCAAAAAAAGAAATAAATTCCAGAATAACAATGGCTCCCAAAATATTAAAATTTTTTGAATAACCAGTCTCGGAAAGATAAAACTAGGCAAATTTCTCCAACCAAATACCATATTTGGGCAAATATAATTAATTTACACACATTTATCCAACCAATCCAACCAATCTTGCCAAACACAAACTAATTTCACAATCTAAAACTTGAATCTAAAGGCATTTATTTGGAGTTTTAACAAAATTTTATTATGAATAGCCAACCCCAATTTTTAATTTTGAAATCAACTTGAGCAACCAAAATTTGATCTGGAGGTTGGGAATGAAAGCAAGGAGGGTTTAAATTTGAGATTTAACTACAACTCTTCCATATTCCACAAAACATATGAGATTTTCAACAAGCACAACCAGATTTCTTCTAAATCTAAACAATAAAACCAAAGAGATAAACAAGAATCCAACCTTATTCAGCAATCTTGGGAATGATTTGATGAAGAGCCCAACCTGCAAGCTCAAGAAAATCCTTCTCCCACAAATGCCCAAAATTTCCATTCCAAAAATAATTCTCCAAAAATATTTTCAAAACCTAGGTTAAAAGGGAAATTGTTTGACCAAAAAATCCTCTTTTTGGATTTAAAATATTTTTCCTCTAAATAAAAAAAATGAAAATCATTTTTCAAACAATTTAAATATGCAAAACTTGCTTTTTCTTCTAAAATTGATTTTCTTAATTTAATTAAAACTAACATTTCTATTTCAAAATGCCAAAGAGGGTAAAAATATTTCTATTTTCAAATACTATTTAACTTTTCCTTCAAAATGCATATACTAAATAAATTCATTATTTAAAAATAACTATTTAATCAAACTTGCTACAAACATGAATTGAGCAAATCTAATTATTGAGTAATCACACAAAGGGATCTTATTTAATTTAGTCCCTTTAATTTACTAATGCGTAAAAACACATTTAATCTAATTTAAATACTTGGGATTTAATAATCAATTTTTACCACATGTATAACACGCAACCCAAGACAACCAAACAAATACACGACCCGCATACCTAACCAAAGGGGAAACTATCGGACGATTGACGATGCTCACTTGAGCATGACTATGGTAAAACGAGCGTCTTACGACTACCTAAACCAATTCCTTTGGACCAGTAAGGTACACTCAACCCGCGGATCCAGGTGGAGGCGAACCTCGTACCTATGCGGTACTGTACTTGCAATCTCCTGCAACCATGAACCACATATGCATACATATATATTGAATGAAAGTGTTAGCCCAAGATTAATAACACGAATCAGAAGAACAAATAATTTTACATAAGAATCGATGTGAAAACAACATTTATGGTACACATGTTAAGCATAATACCTGACTATAACATCATAATATGATAAATCAATCATTCAAGAAAACCACTTAAAAGTCAACCAAGGTCAAACCGGTTTTAAAAATATGATTAGGGCAAGGGTACTACAAACCACCTCATTGCCTATATATTCCAGAATCATTATATTTTCCATTTCTATCATGTCTTGATGCATCTGCTCATCTTCAATAGTGGAATCCACCGAGGCAGGGCTAGAGGGGGCAGAGTCCGCAGAGGCCCTAGATGGTGAGTTCACCACAAGATTGACTCTTTCCCCTCTTGGTTCTGGGAGGACCAACTTGGGTGAGCTGGGAATGAAGTCCCTCTGGTGATTGGTACTTTCCAAGTGCATTACAGATCTATTTGGGATCTCCAAAGCAATCCTTGTGTCCTTAGGGGGAGCATCAGTTTGAATAGTGTCTAAGCCTGGGTTACCATTGGGTGAGGGAAGGGTAGGGGAGAAAAAAGGAATGCAATTTGTAGGCATAGTGAAGGTTCTTTGGGTGATAGGGAGCTCCGAGGTCGGAGATTTAGGAAGGGAAGCGGTAGGAGAAGATCCTAGATCCCATGGAAGGGGGGAGGTCACATGATTGATCCACGGAACAGAGGTCGGGTTAAGGGGGGAATGGGGAGCTCCTCTATAATTTCCCCTTCCTTGATGTCAGTTGTTTGGGCACGATTGTTTATGTTAGTTTCTTTAGGAAGGACAGAAGCCCCAAGGTTATTAGATATGGCAAAGCCTCCCCCGTTAGGGTTGAGATCAATGGAGATGGCGCCATTTTGAAGATTAGGGCATAAACACTCCTTATCAGATTTGGCCACTCTGATGGATTTACTACTGTATATTTCTGCCCTGCAATTAACTTCCTCTGTTATTAAATTGCCTTAAAAATTTCAGGTTTTAATATGTATATCGAGTGGTTTGTTACAATTTTAATAGGTTTCAAAGTTTAAGTGCCTAATTTTAAATTGATCGACATTTTTACATTGGAGGATTCCATAAAGCTTTTTTCTATACCAAGGAATCCCCCCATAACCTTCCCAATCTTAATTAAATTATGATCATGGAGCAATTCCACGGGTATATTTGGGATAATAACCCATCTGGGAATAATTTCCTCTTCAAAATCTTTAGATGTAAAATTAGGTTTCCAATTCAAGAATTTAAAGCAATAACCCTTAAAGAACTTTGATTTTTCATGAAATAGTTGGTCCTTCAATTGTGAAGACATATAATAAATGAACAAGAAGTCATCTTCCAGTTTAGTAATACTTACCTGGTGGCCATAGGTAGCCATAAGCCATTGAATTACAGATTCTATGGAGACACCGTAGCCGAACTACTTACCAATTAGTCCATTGCTTTTGCATTCCTCC
>NC_081407.1:684752913-684862913 GCF_030272615.1 Cryptomeria japonica | reverse complement strand
TCCCTCTCTATCAATTTATATACATATATCTATCTCCCTCTCCATCTCTCCATCTCTCTTTTTCTCTCTCTCTCTCTCTCTCACTCACACACACACACACTCCATCTTTCTATCTCTATCTCCATCTCCATCTCCATCTCCATCTCCATCTCCATCCCCATATTTGTTCCCTATCTCTATCTCCTTACTTCTCCATGCATCTCTATTAGTTCCCTCTTTGTCTCTTTACCACTATATCTATATCTCTATCTCTCCCTACCACTCCATATTTCTATAATTCTATATTTTTATACCTCTCTCACACACACATAGACACTCCCCCTATCGTTATCTCTATATCTCTCACTCAGATGCACACACTCTTTATTTGTCCCTTCTTATCTCAATATATATATCTCTCTCTTATCTTCCTCCCTCTCTTTGTTACTTGTCTCTATAACCCCCCTCTCCCCCCCACTCTCTCTTATCTTCTCCATCTCTATCTTCCCATATCTCTCTCTAATTCACTTCATCTCTCTTTTCTCTCTTTCACTTTATATGTCATCTCTACCTACCTCTATATATCACTTTCTATATCTTTATATCCCTCCATACCCCACTCTCTTATACTTCCCCTCTTTCTATCTCTATTTCTCTTTTCTATCTCCATTTCTCTTTCTCCCTCTTCCTTTCTCCTTCCATCTATCCCTCTTGACGTATTCATCTAACTCTCTCTCAAACCCTCTATCTTTCCCTACTTATATCTATCTCTATATCTCTCAATTGTATCCCCCTCTCTCTCTCTCTCTCCACCTCTCCTACTCTATATCTTGCTCACTCCTTCTCTATCGAGCTAACCCCATATTTCTCTCTATCTATGTCCCTCTCTTTGTATCTATTGAGGAACATGAGCCTATTGGTAATGGACCCTAATTATCTTCCTAATTCTAAGGTTTTGTTTCATTCTTGTATGGATCCCAACTTCCATCTCTCTCCCTCTCTCTCTCCCTCTCTCTCTCTCTCTCTATATATGTGTGTGTATATATATATATATATATATATATATATATATATATATATATATATATATATATATATAACCCTATACCTACATTTTTCCCTCTCCATCTCTATATATTTAGTCATCTCTCCACCTTCCCATCTCTCTCTCCCTCCCTTCCTCTACATACCTCTCTACATTTCTCTTCCTCTATCTCCCCTACCTTTAATTCTCCCTGATTCACTACCTATCCCTCCTCTCTCTATATCTATACTTATATATATCCCTCTTTCTCTCCCTCTCTACATCTCCCAATATTTCTCTCTCCATCTCTATATCTATTTCCATCTTTATTTGTCCACCTCTCTCTCTCTCTCTCCCCCTCTCCATATAGTTCTATCTTTATCTCTCCCTCCCCCTCTCCCTCTCTCTACCTATACATATTTCTCTTCCTCTTTCTCTCTCCATCTACCTCCATCTCTACCTCTATCTTCCCTTCTCCTTGTTTATCTCTAGACATGTCTCCCTCTTCCTATACTTATATATCTATATATTTTCCTCTTTATCTCTCTCCATATCTCTTCTTCCATCACTCCCTCTCTCTCCACCTCATTATTTTCCATCTCTCTCTACCTCTACATCTCTCCCTCCCTCTACCTATCTCTATATATCACTTCCTATCTCTATCTTTATCTCTGTACCCCTCTCTCTCTCTCTCACACACACACACACACACACACCCACTCCTCTCCTCTCCATCTCCATCTCCATCTCTATCTTCCTATCTATCTCTATCTCATTACCCCCTCTCTTGCTCTTCCCCCTCTACCCCTTCCTCTTTTTATCCCTACCTCTCCATTTTTCTATACTAGTCTCTCCTCTCTCTCCCCATCTCTCCTTATTGCAAACATAACATGAGCTTGTTGATAAGAGAACCTAACTATTTTTAGATTCAAAGATCCTACCAATTGACCTCATATACTATACAAATTTATGAAATAAATATACCAAAACCTTTCCTATTTAACCTTTCATATTTCATATAAAAAATACCTTCTCATTAAAAACAAGAGAAATCCTTAAAATTCGGTGGACGGGCGCATTTATATAAGCAGCAAAACTGAGCTTTACAGATATCAAGAGTATATAATTCAACTAACTTATTTCTGGTTACGGCTCCAACAATTTCCCTGGCTAGCGAATTCCAGGCTTGAAAGCCCGTGTAGAAAGCGTGTCGGCTAAGAAGAAGCGAGCTAAGTACCAGCAATAATGGTGAGTCTTCTAAGGCCAGTAATTTCTTCGTCTCTGTAATGCTTATTTTATTTGTATGTTTTGATCAGCTAAATCAATTTATGCATTGAAGAAACATCTAAAAACATAATCTGAAATTATAGATCTGATGTGTTTGTAATCTGTAACGAAAGATCTGAATAATTCGTTTTTTAAAAGACAAAACCTATGAGAAAGACTTGCAACGGATACGGTTCTGTTTCGTGGCCGTTGCCTCTCCTGAAAACCTTTTCGGTTAATTAAAAAGCCCTACTTATAGTGTTAGGTTAGGAGTAGTAACCCGCAATATATCCCCAAACGCAGAAGGAGGCTCAGTCCGCAGGAATTGAGGAGCATTGAACGAGTTACCGTTTCAATTGGCAGGTAAGCTTCAATTTTATTCACCTCCTTCCAATGCTTGGCGTGGTGTTAATTTTTGGTGGACCCTAAACAGAGCTGAGAAACAGAATAATTTGAAGCGTCCCAAACAAATCTGAAAATGCAAATATCTGTTATGTATGTCGATGTTCATAGCTGGCGCACTACTTAAGACTAATGGACCGAACAGAAAACCCAAAAACTTGAGATCAATTTATTATTTTGAAGTTAATTTTTAGTATGGACGATTAAAGTTAATCTTATATTAATCTGTAGTTTCCATATAAATTATGGAAACTTGAATTCAGCGGTATTTGCCAAAAACATGAAATTGATTTATGTCTTTTTATCTTAGTTTAATAAATCATCCATTAAAACTTGTGATAAACAAAAAACCATTACTCTCCAGTTTCACATACCTAAATCTATAGTATTAAAAATATATAGTTGTTCTTGAAAATTGAGAGAGAGAGAGAGAGAGAGAGAGAGAGAGAGAGAGAGACCCCTGAACTAGTAAGCTCCCACAGGCTTGACTGCAACCATGATCAAACCATGAACTTTGCACCTTCCACAGGCTAGCCGGCCCAACTGTTGATGTGTTTTTTACACACATGCGAACACAAAATAAAATACTAAAGAGTATCTTATCCTCTCTTGAACAAAATCTCTCAAATGCTGAAGATTAGCTTAAGAATCACTTGAGAAGACTCCAAGGTTCATGAATGTAGGGTCACTACATGTGGATAAGCTCATTGGTTTGATGTGATTATGCTGGAATCACAAAGGGGACTTACGTTCGAATGCCTGAATGCTTGATTTGCTGGAACTCGATCATCTGATGTTGCAATATGGTGATACTCTTTGTCCTAAACTAGCTTGAATTGAAAAAAGGGCAAAAGGAAAGGGTTGAGAGAGTCTACTTTAATATCTAGAATGTAAGAAGATAGTTGAATGATTAGCTGGAATCCTACTGGGCGAGGTCTCACCATCAACTTGAACAATTTGACACAAGCACAGTGCAATCTTCTAAGGGCATTCCAAAGATGTTCGAATCAATACCATCAAACATTGATCACCATTCAAGTTAATGCATAAACAATGAATGTAGAACGATTCGAAGTTAAACTCATATCATTCCAGTTGACCACACAGGGCACGCTTACAATCAGTAAGAGGCTAGTGGTATGGACTAGGCAGATTCCACATGAATACATTCAACAACTTATTACATTCAATCTAATCAACATGAAAATAAATTGAGAAGTAGAACCATGAGGCTTGTTGAAATGACAATATTGACCACAACTTCAATGAAAAGAGTATCTCATTTACAAGTCATACCAACAATTCTTCCCTCTCCTAATCTTCTTCTATTCTATCCTCTATTCTATTTTTATTCACTAATTATTAGCTACTCACTATTCTATTCACTATTGCTATTAACCTTTACAAATGAAGAGTTTGAGCTTTATATAGAGAACTCATTTACAATGAACGGCCAGGATTGAATCTCCATCAATGGCCAAGATTTTACAATGAAACCCTAATTAGGGTTTGTTACAACAAACTCTCCTTAGTCAATGAGCAAATTACATTCAATGGGCGTGGACCAATAGATATCAAGGGTAGGTACATCAGAGTTTGTGCATCCATGGGTAAGCTCGATTCATCGAACTTAGACGTGTTGATGTGGACCCTTCGGATTGGTGGAGTAGTGACTGGGATGCCACCTCAATCTTGCACTTTGTAGACTTGATTTGATTCATCATCATGAAGGGATGTTGAGAGATATCTCTTGATACTCAACATTTATCAGTTGCTCAATGTGATGATGATGATGAGAAGCAAGCTTTGATTAACTCTTCTGAAACTATCTGCTCCTTCAATCGTGCTCGATGTAGGTCTTGTGATGACTTTGGTTGACTTTCTCTTGCTCATGATGTGCTTTGAGTGGATGATGCACTTGGTTGAATGTAGCTCTTCATTATACTGACTTCGATTCTTGGATTCCTGAAGGGAATTCAAGATTGTAAAACATCCTTCCATCATGTGGGTTATCTTTTCTTCATGCTCTAGTGCCTTGAGGTAGTTGAGTGGATTCTTCCTTGCATTTCTTTTATCTCCTCATGTCGTCATGATGTGGTGGGAATCTTTTGAGATCTTCCCTCCCTTGATGTTCTTGTGTTTGCTGATGAAGCTTCTTGAAGAGGTCTTCCTTGTATCTTGACCTTGATGCTGAAATTCTCTCCTTGAGATCCTTGTTCCGATCTTCCTTCAACCTGGCCCATTTGATCTCTTTCCTTACCTCCTGCAAAATGAACAATTGAACATCTAACACACATGATATACAGCTTGATCTAATCTTTGATTTTTGATGATTTTCTTTTAAATGCAATCAATGAATTCACTGTATAGAAGGTAATTTGAATGTCGTAGGACAAATCTGGGCTGTCTCAAGATGAATTCGCTTGTTGATAAGCTTGCTGGCTGACAAAATTTGATGCCTAGCTGAAGAATTTCTCTAAATCTGTTCCCAAATTCGAATTTGGAGAGAAGAAAATGCTTGAGTTGATGATTAAAATGAATGTTCTAACTTCTCCTTTATAGGCGCTTAGGGTAAAGGTCATGTCTTTTGGGGTGCAAGGCCGACTTGGTTTAAAAAAAACAAAAAGATAAATTGCCTCTTTCATGCCAGCCGACTTGATAGATTAGAACTCTCCCTTTTAGCAATTCGAATTTAAATAAGTTTAGGCGCCAAAATGCTTGTCTTTGATGAATTTGCTCTTGGACCTTAGGGAGGTACACGACCTTGGAATAAGTTCGTTCTATGTCCTTAACAAGGACATGACTTGGTAAGAATTTCGCTCTATGTCCTTAGCAAGGACATGACTCAAAAATAAAATTCGCTTTGTGTCCTCTCCAAGGACAAGACTTGGATGAAAAATTCGCTCTATGTCCTTTCTAAGGTATGTGACCTTGTATTGAAATTCGCTCCAAGACCTTCGGGAGGTACATCAATTGGAAATAATTCGCTCTAGGACCTTGGTAGGGACATGATGAAATTTGCTCTCTGACCTTGGCAAGGACAAGACCTAAATTAAAATTCGCTCTCAATCCTTTGGAGGGTACATGATGAAATTCGCTCTAGGACCTCTCCAAGGACAAGACCTAAAATAAAATTCGCTCTCTGTCCTTTGGAGGGTACGCACATGATTCTAGAAAAAACTCGCTCTAAGACTTCTCCAAGGTACACACATTCAAATTCGCTTTGGACCCTTAGCAAGGACATGGAAATTTCGCTCTGGATCCTTTGGAAGGACATGACTCAAAATGAAAATCGCTCTCTGTCCTCTGGAAGGACAAGGTCAAGGTGAAAAGTTCGCTCTATGTCCTTTGGAAGGACAAGGTCAAGGTGAAAGAGTTCGTATGTCCTTTGGAAGGACAAGGTCAAGGTGAAAGAATTCGCTCTATGTCCTTTGGAAGGATAAGGTCTAAGAAATTCGCTCCATGTCCTTTCCAAGGACGTCAATTGGATAAAAAATTCGCTCTAGGACCTTGGTAGGGTACACATGATGAAATTCGCTCTCTGTCCTTCAGAGGGTACAAGACTTTAATCAAAATTTCGCTCCATGACCCTTGGAAGGACATGACCTTGGTAGAGATTTTCGCTCTATGCCCTCTGGAAGGACATGATCTTGAAGATAGAATTTCGCTCTTGGACCTTGGCAAGGACAAGACTTGAAGGTGAAATTCGCTCTTGATCTTCACTTGGACAAATTCACTTTGGACCCTTAGCAAGGAGATGACTTTGAGTTCGCTCTAGGACCTCTCCAAGGACATCAATTCAATTTCTTCCTCTTTCTTCTACCTCATTGATTTGAGCCTTAAGTTTTCCAATCTCTCCACATGAAAGCATCATCAATTCGATCCTTAAGAACACCTATAGAGGAAATTCGCTCTGTGACCTTTGGAAGGTACATGCCCTTGGTTAAGAGATTTCGCTCTAGGACCTTAGCAAGGACATCAAAATTTTTGCTCTAGGACTTGAGCAAGGTATAGGGTCTAGGCATTTAGGCAAATTTCGCTCTAATGAGGGAGCAAGGTACACATCGTTAGGAAAGACTCTTGACTTAGTCCTTTCACCCGACTTTGCTCAGTTTGTTCAATCTTAAATCTTTCATCTACGAATCATTTTTGCAACATGCTTGATGACTTACTTCACTCCACTTAGGAGACCAACCTGACATGATGACCCTCTAGCTACTTGAGAAACTCTATCCCTTCAATGCAAAGATTAATAGGAAAGACTCTAAGACAACCTGGAAAGCAAAAAGTGGGGGTCCCCATTTGCAATGGGGCGATGTGTGAATACCTCACAACACCAACACAAAATCTTCACTTAAAAAATACAGCATCAAAATTACAACAAAACATTCAACACAACAAATAAAAGCATCAACCAAACAGTATCAGCAAACTCCCGAGCGACCTAACCCCAAGGCCATAGCACCACCTCAGTCCACTGTTTACTCCACCACATTGCCACCAAGCCAAGCCAAGGGGTCTAACACATTTAAGTGTACCCCATGGCTAAACTCAACCCTGTTTTTTGCCCTATAAACTGAGTTGCCACAGAACACTGGAATGGTGTGGTCATTAGTAACTTCCAATGTATCTTTCATGTGCATCACCATTAAAACCAAGCACCAGTTTCCCATACTAGAGTAGAAGGCTCTCAGCACTTGAATCTCTGGTTGCAAGAAATGCAGCTTATCCAATGCAACCCCAGCCTTACCATTGTCCTGATCGCTAGACACCTCCTCATTTTCAACTTAATCCCATTTGAAGCAAGCTTTGTAGAGAGCAAGAACAAATCCTCAAAGTGGTCTAGGAGCAACATCTGCGGAAGTAAACTTGAAGACAGGTATTAGGGACACCATGTGTTAACTTAGTCATGAGATCTTGGCATACCAAATCTTTGGAATGGGGAAGGCCATGCACGTCCATGCTCTCTTCACCCAACACAGGCTTTGCAAAACCTAAAGTAGCATGCAAATCACAGTTGAAAATTGAAGCAGAACACTTATCTGAAACCACACCTTTTCTCATAGGGTCACGACCCTTCTTAACATTCTGCCTATCAATCATAACACAAACACAAAGAAATCAAGGGTACACGGGGACACGTCCCTGGGGATTTTTGCCCGTGTCCTCGCACTGGGGATGTCTTGAGGATGGAGAAAGGCTCGGGATGTTTCCCAGCCATCCCCAAAATTTACCAGAACTTTGAGAACATTTCTGAAAAGGGTGTATGGCTCAGGGATGGAATGGGGATGGCCAGCCATCATTGGGATGCATCGGAGACATTTGAGACGTCCCTCGACCATCTTGGAGATGGTTAGCCGTCCCCCTATTCCAGCATTCAGAATACAAAAAAACTGCCCAACTTTGAAGAAAAAGTATTTTTAAATGATGTTTGTGGCCACCATGCTCGTCTAACCCTTATATGACTAAACATAACACTCCATGAGTAGCATTTGACTTCATTTTACATTAGAGTTCCATTCGATAAGCCAACTCCCCATGCTCATAGTGGCAGTGACTCAGAGTCGGACTCTGATTTAGATATAGTGTTGACAGATGCCGAATAGAGCCAACCATTGTACTTTCCATCACCATGTTTTACAGTTTTTGATATTTGTGACTTTGTCATTTTGACATTTGTAGTGCAAACTTGTAGCCTTTGAGCATTTTGGTGTATGCATTATTACTATTTTTCAATTTTATATCATATGCACATTGACATGAATTATGGAAGCAATTAAAAATTAATTTGTTCGATTCTCATATTGAATCCCCTTTTCCATCCCCTACTGTCCCCAAAAATGGCCTAAAAAAATCCCGTCCTTGAAACACATCCCCCAGTTCTTGGATCCCAAAAACTTGGTGGAACATAGAAATTGTACAATATGAAGACAATAAATACCTCCCAACTAAACTGGCAGGGAACATCGCCACATTACACCAGCAAATTGCATCATCATCAACATCAAATAATGGCCTCACTAATTCCATTAATAGTGAGCTTCTCCTTGCGTGTGTCCAAATGTAGGCTCTTGTCATCATTGAGAAACTAACCTCACATGAACATAAATGTCTTTTGTTGCTAGGGAAAAGGGGCATTGTAAGGTCTCAAGAGATAAAAATTAAACATGATTAAGGAGGTTTCAAACATAGGAAGGGATCAGTTCCTTCCCATGAAGTAGGAAGGTGGCTATAGAGCACAATTATAGGTTCCTGATCAATCCTTCAATCGGCTAGAAAGTCAGCCACAAAATTTAGTCTCCTTTTGCAATGTTGAAACCTTAAAACGGAAAATTTCAAACCAAGCTTCAACACCCCTTAGCATAGCACTTGAGTCTCCAATTTGGACAAGAACCCTACAAAAGTGTGTTGGCAAGCAACCTGGAATCACCTTCCACTATAGTATTTTCACACCTTTTGAAGCCCCTTGTAATGTCTTCTTTTTGAAATAGGATTTAATAATAAATAATAATAAAATTAAAATTAAAATATAAAAAATAAAAATAAAATATAATATAATGTAAATTTAATCAAGTTTAATGAATGGTCAAGAGGCATGAAATGAAGAGTTGTGACTTCCTCAAACATGAAATATAAAAGGGAGGAGTTCATTTGGGATATTGAGGAAGGAAGAAATAATGGAGCATGGGAATCAAGGAAGGATTAATGGAAGAAGAAAGGAAAGGAAAGAAAATAAAGAAGTAACTCTTTCAAAGGGCAGGAATGGGAAGGGTTGTACTCTTTCAAAGGGTGGTAACTGTGAAAGGTTGTGACTCTTTCAAAGGGTAGAAATTATGAAGGATTGTACTCTTTCAAAGGTTGGTAATTGTGAAAGGTTGTGACTCTTTCAAAGGGTAGAAATTATGAAGGGTTGTAAAATTTCGAAGGGTGGTAATTGTGAAAGGTTGTGACCCTTCGGAAAATATAAAGGGGAGAAGGTTTCATTTCAAGAGGACATCCAAGAGAGATCAATTTGGAAAATAATTAATTATTCTCAAAGGCAACAATGAAAAGAAGTGACTAAATTTTTATGAAAGGGGGTGACTTTCACTAGTAAAGTATAAAGGAGAGATCATTCCAAACATTCAAGAATCACTTATCAATCATCATTCACCAATACATCAAATCAGCACTCACTCAATCATCACTCATCACACTATGAATTCAACATTCATTCAATCATCATTCACCAATATATCGAATCATCAAATCAAAGGAAATCATTCAATCACCCATTATCATCAATTAGGAATAATGGAATCAAGCAAACAAACCAACAATCAATTCTTCCATCAGTTCAATCAGTCTAATATCAATCATTCAAACATCCATAATTCAAACATCAACTATTCAAGCATCAACCATTCTATCATCAAATCATTAAAATCATCAATCATCCAAGTGTCAATTATTCAAGCATCAGTTCATTCAAGTATCAATTAAGCATCCACTCATCAATCCTTATATATAATTCTAGTAAGTTGGTCAAGAAATATTTAATAAGATTATTCAAGATTATAAGACGTAGATTTCCTCTAAGCAATCTATTTTGAATTTATAGTAATATCTTGCAAATAGGAAGGATGGCCAGCCCTTTGAGTTCATGAGATATCAAGCACGCCACCTTGAGATGGATGGACCAGACATCTTGCCATGCTCGTGGGTTGGGGGATGTGGAGGATCATAAATCCAATTATGCCCCCATGCTTGAGGGTATTATCAAGTATGCCACCCCGAGATGGATGGACTAGAAATCTTGTCATGCTTGTGGGTTGGGAGGCGAATGAGTGCTCTAGGGATTGATCAAGGATAATGGCCAGCTTCCAAGGTGGAGTGAGGGAGGAGTGGACCTGAGATTCTACCATATTCGTGGTCTGTGAGGCAAATGAGTGCTCTTGGGCTTTAGGGTCTTCTCAAGTATACCACCCCGAGATGGATGGACAAGGAATTCACCCATGCTCTTGCAATACAAGGACAATCATCCTTGAGATTGCGGTTTGCAAATATTCCTAAGGAATTCCTAGTACAATTTACTATAGTAACATGCTTTGATCAAAATAGTAATTATGTCTATGTTGTATTGAATTAGATTTTAATGATAAATATATATAGTTGTAAATTTTATTATGAATTCTTAATTAATGTCCTAATATGCGTTTCTATCGATTAATGGTGTGTGCAGGCCCTAAACCAGAAATATTCCAAAATGGACCTTATAGTTGGCAATTTTATTATAAGTTTATATTAATAAAGATAATGCAATTCTCATCTTAAGTTGGAATTATTATTTTAGGACTAAATTCAAGTAAATCCCAAAAAGGGACATTACACCCTTGCAGCCATTTTCGCTATCAGTCCTTCCCATTTCATCTCATTGTCACTTCCAACTTCAAGGAAGAGAGTCCCCCATACATTAAACCTCCTGTTGACTTCCTTAAAACAAATCCTGCCCCTGCATCATCCAAGTTGCCCTAGGATAGACCATCAAAATTCAATTTAACAAAATCTTCTAGAGGGGTTCCTTTACCTTCTTCTGCTCACTCGATTGAGCTCTATTCAGATTTCTAGTTGATTTGACTCTCATAGTAAGAGATATTTCTCGAATAGATCTTTCCTTAAGATTTGTTGCATGGTGTAACACTAACTCAAGCATATTGTTTTGGAGTATATGCAATATTTGGGCACATTGGTACCTAAGGCACATCTTGTGTCATGCATTTGGTTGTAATTCTATTATGACTTATTTATGAAGTCTAAATATGGGGGTCTTATCAGAAGCCATAATCTAGTAGCCAACAATACAATTTTCGTACAACAACAATTTACTTTGAATTGTATTTCAATTTTGACACGAAAATCTTACAACAGTCATGAGGAGTACAATCAAATACCTATTTCCATAGAATCACCTTCAAGAAATATTAAATATCTCCCTATAGATTACTACTTTTCCTCTATACTTTTGGGCTTAAAGTAACAACCACTAAATTAAGGAAAAATAGTAACTATCATAACATTTAATGAATGAATTAACAACTTTCTTCATGATGCAAACAAGGTAGGGAGATCCAATGAAGGACAGCTCTGCCTTGCAGCCTATAACACAGTCTCGATGAAAGATACTGGTAACCGGTTGACACGACACAAGGTATAACCGGGGAAACAAAAAAGAACAATCCTTTTAATAGTTTAATGAATTACATATGCCCTCAGGCTTTACACATGCTGGACCGCAGCCCAGGATTACAAAACAATTCTTAGAACTCAAATCTATGATCCGTAAATCATCTGATCAACAATTCGGCCTTCTGTAATAGTCTGCATTGTCTGCACTAATCTGGACCTCAGTCCTTTGGGCTTCAGTCCCCCTGGACCAGAATCTCTTCGGAAACTACATTTGCTCTGAATCTTTTCTTCGTTGGACCTCTGTCGTCTCAAATCAATCTCCTATCTTCCTCTTTATACCATCCGCAAGCAACAACAACTCGATCAAGCCGGCCAAAGATCCACTGGTTCATAATGAAACGTGCAAACAATAATATGTCGGCCCAAATCATCAAGAACACCTCCAATAATGCTTAGAACTTCGTGCGGACCTCCAAGAACATCGGTCAGGCGCAAAACAACATCTCTCAATGATCTGCAAAAACCACCCGCAACCCAATTCTTCTTCGCTTCACACACTGCAAGACCAACTGGTAAGAACACACCAACATCGAAACAATACCGGAATCGATATCTCACCAGAATCAAATCCAAATGCCATGAATCTCGAATATGATTAAGACAACGATCTCCAGATGCTAAATCCAAATCCGCAATGCCAAATCCACAAACATGAAGAAACACAACAATCTCCAAGCAACTCCATTGCTAACTGCTCCAACCGGATGAACTACCTTCGGTGCTCCTGCATCAGATTCTCGGGGTTAATTGAAAAGTGAGTCCCATCACTTGATAACCAATGCTACATCAAATCTGTTTCGGCGATCTCTTCACAAATACTTGCAATTGCCTCAAGTTCGGCAATCTGACTACAAGTTCCAGTTGCCTCTCCTCGGCGATCTACCAGACAACCTTGCAGCCTGCCTCAATTTGGCGATCTGTTCAAGTCCACCTGTCAACTGCCTCAAGTTCATGCTCCTAGGTTCAACGGTTTGCTTGCAAGCCTTGTACTGCCTCAATGCTCGACGATCTAAACAAGTCTTCAAGCTGCCTCAAGTTCTTTTCATCCAATTGGTTCACAACCAGCTCTTCCTCCATCAACAGGTTCATTACCAGCTCTAATACCACTTGATGCAGACAAGGTAGGGAGATCCAATGAAGGACAACCCTACCTTGTAGCCTATAACACAATCTCCATGAAAGATATCGGTAACCGGTTGACACAACACAAGATATAACTAAGGAAACAAAAAAGAACAATCCTTATAATAGTTTAATGAATTACATATGCCCTCAAGCTTTACACATGCTGGATTGCAGCCCAGGATTACAAAACAATTCTTAGAACTCAAATCTATGATCCGTAAATCATCTGCTCAACAATTCGGCCTCTGGTAATAGTTTGCACTATCTGCACTGATTCGGACCTCAGTCCCTCTGGACTTAAGTCCCCTCGGACCAGAATCTCTCCGGAAACTACATCTGCTCTGAGTCTTTTCTTCGTCAGACCTCTGTCGTCTCAAATCAATCTCCTATCTTCCTCTTTATACCATCCGCAAGCAACAACTCGATCAAGTTGGCCAAAGATCCACCGATTCATAATGAAACGTGCAAACAATAATTAGTCAGCCCAAATCATCAAGAACACCTCCAATAATGCTTAGAACTTCGCGCGGACCTCCAAGAACATCGGTCAGGTCCAAAACAACATCTCTCAATGATTTGCAAGTTACGAAAACCACCTGGAACCCAATTCTGCTTCGCTTCACACACTGCAAGACCAACCGGTAAGAACACATCAACACCGAAACAATGCCGGAATTGACATCTCACCGGAATCAAATCCAAATGCCATGAATCTCGAATATGATTAAGACCTTAGACAACGATCTCCAGATGCTAAATCCAAATCCGAAACGCCAAATCCACAAACATGAAGACATTCAACAATCTCCAAGCAACTCCACTGCTAATTGCTCCAACCGGATGAACTACTCCAGTGCTCCTGCATCACTTCAACTTCAGCTGAAAATGAAAACAGTTAACTAATTAACTAACTTTCATCAAAAATTGAAAACTAACTAAATCAACTGAAAAGTTGTAGACTAAATCAACCGAAAAAGATAAGAGTTAAGAGAATACAAATCAATAAGCTTCCTTTTGATAACTGGTACAAGCCTTGGCATAGTTTAGGAGAGGAAAAGCATCATCAAGGGCTTTTCCACCCAACCATAGACTTGATAGTCTCCTGTGCCTCTTCCATCTGTAAGGGCCCGACCCTTTGCAAGGGTAGCAAACTAAGAATTAAACCAAAATGCCATTTTCCCATTTGAGCCTGGTGTTTAAATCCTAAATGTACTAGTCGGTCACACATTATAGGTACCTCCTAACTAGTATGACCATCTGACTAGAGGTGTATGTGATTCATGTGAACTAACGGTCGCATGCTAAATGCAGTGCCACCTTGGCCAAGGTTTCATTAAAAGTGCACACACGTGCTGTCAGATTTCACCACGCTTACTTCACTTGTCCACACTAGAGTACAACTAACTCACAAAACGTACATGTTCATCTATCCCACTGGATTCTTAATCAAGAGTCTTATGTCTACAGGCATTGTGAGTGGTAACGACTCATAAGGTAACATGGCATTAACTAACCACTCCTTAACTGAAATCATATAACTCATCCAAGAAAGGTCCCAATAATCTGATCGATGACTTCAAACTATCTGATCATAACATGAGACTTAAGGTAACAACCATAAAGATTTAGATATTCATACACGGTTCCATCTAGATTCTATTTTACTTTTTTTGCATTATAGATCAGACTGATTTCTACAGAACTGAAAATTGTATTCTTATACTATGAGTGTCTATAGTTGTATTAATTGATTGCATGGTCTTACATAATATGTTGATGAGATTTACAGAATATTGCTTGTCATACCATGGCACAAGCACATAAGCTGTCTTATTTTCTTAGTCTCTATGCATCAGTTAAGCATCGGTACACAGATCAGAATTTTCTCAACCATGCAAGACAGAGTAAACACAAATAAGCATCATAGTTTGCACAAGCTACAGAGTTTGATTCTTTCTTTTTTTTTTAATGAGAATATTTTTCACTTATCTAGACAATGCATGATTAATCTCTGTATTTCAATCAAATATGATTCGATTGCATTCATGATTTGTAGGTATTACAATTGAGAAGTTTTTCAGAATGTATGCTGCTCTGTCGTGCCATTAATAAGGCAAGCAAGTAGCATATCTTCTGTATAAGTTCTTATAAAACAATAAAATATAACTGTTGTAGTACCCCAATCGGCTTTTTAAACATATTCAGGCTTCATATCATCTAGCTATTTGCAACTGATATGATGCTTCCATTAAATAAATTAAGAATAAAACATGCATGAGCTCTGCAAATCAATATGAACGATTCCTTTGGTAAACAATGCCCGTAGTTCTGGTGAGATATCCACGCCCTTTGCGATTCTTCTCCTCCAAATAAGCCGAGGAAAGAAAATAATGAACTTACAAAGAACTCAAAGCAGAATATGATAATGCAGAAGAAAGCAAAAGTATTCCCTTCGACGGAGAAAGTCTCCAATATTTTTACTCCTTACTCATGAACGAAAAGAATAATGAACAAGAAGCATCCCCGCTTGAAAGGTAAGTCTTCAAATAATAACACCCATCACCAAGGTCCACTCATGTAGATTAGTAACACCTTCCCCATCTTGTTTGAAGGTGATTCACTACGTAGTCTAGAAAGGTGGCAGAGAAAATGGTATAACGTCTCCATCCCACCTCCCTATACTATAAGCAACTTCGGTACCAAGCCGATAACAATTCTAATTAATGGTTAAGAGATCAAAAAGCAATGTATATATATAAATATATATTCATGTGTAAGTTATATGCATACCTACATCCATATTTATATACATGTATTTGTATGTACTTACTCTATAATGATAGAATGTACGTATACATATATGCATAGACGTATATGCATGTATGTATGTGTTGTGACGTATTCACACATCGCCCCATTGTAAATGGGGACCCCTGCTTTTTGCTTTCTAGGGTTTGTTTTCTAGGTCTTTTAGGGTTTTGTCTGTTAGCCTTTGCAGGATGAGTGCCGTCGAGGGGATCGTTGGATTGCAGGCTTTGCTTGAGCCAGGGTGAGTCCACATGGCCCCAGAATTAGGGTTTCTTTGAGAGTCTTCCTTAGGGCCTGGTTTTGCTCTTGTTACTAATTGTGTCTTGCTTGGTGAGTATCATTCTTGAAGGTCCGAGCTAGGTCAAGTTGGTGAGTGATAAAGTCTGGAATGTCATCCTGATCTTTAAATGTCCTGAAATTTGGCTAAGTCTGGAATGTCCTGATCCTGAAATTTGACAAAGTTTGGAAAACTGAAGAATCCTCCAAAAACTAGATTTTGCAAATGTCACTTATACTTAAATGTTATATTCCATAAAATAATCCCGACGAAGAGGCTAAAATGTCAAAATTCGCTCCTGACCCTTCTAAAGGGTCTAGAGCGAATTTCAATTTTCGCTCCTGACCCTTCCAAAGGGTCCAGAGCGAAAATTCAGCAAAGACTCAAGATCTTGCCTAAGTCAAAGAGTGGTCGAGCAAGTTTGCAAGGATATGGAAGGAAATGGATCTAGGATCGAGTCTAAGACAAAGTCAAGTCAGTTTGAAGGTGAATTGAACCTAGAATAGAAATTTCGCTCCTGACCCTTCCAAAGGGTCCAGAGCGAAATTCTTGAAAACACTCATTTTCCCCTTTGCTAAAGTCAAGACCAAGATGGAGATGAAAGGAGAGTAGTCTATGTTTGCCTCCCAAAGAAAATTAGAGTTGAAAAAAGCAAGAATCAAGATCAAATCATGATTTTCGCTCCTGACCCTTCCAAAGGGTCCAGAGCAAAAATCCTTGCAGCTCTTATTTCCTTCTTTGTTTTGGCTAGGTGTTGGTGTGATGTAGGATAAATTGGTATGTTCTTGCCTTGGGAGGGAGTTGGACACTTTGAAAGATGAAGATTTTAGCCAAAAAGTGAATTTCGCTCCTGACCCTTCCAAAGGGTCCAGAGCGAAATTCATCATAAACCTTTTTTACTCCCTTGTTTTGGCTTGAAACCTTGCTCCTTTGATGGAAAACGATCTATATTTGCCTCCAGGAGAAAATTGAAGTTTAAAAAATGAACAATCAAGCCCAAATGGTGAATTTTGCTCCTGACCCTTCCAAAGGGTCCAGAGCGAAAATCCTCCTAAGGCTCATTTCCTCCCTGGTTTGACCAAATTTTGAGTTGCAAGGCATCTTGAAGGGAAGTGTGGACATGTTTGGACTTTGGAAATGTTTGAAAGCCTTGAAAAAATGAAGGATTCTAGCCAAGAAGGTGAATTTCGCTCCTGACCCTTCCAAAGGGTCCAGAGCGAAATTCCTTACAAGCCTACCTTTTTGACCTTGCTTGGGCTTAAGACTTTGTACCTTGCATGAGAATGATGTTTAGTTACCTTCTAGAGAAGATTGGAGGTGAAAAGATGAAGGATCAAGTCAAGAACGAGATTTTCGCTCCTGACCCTTCCAAAGGGTCCAGAGCGAAAATCCTAAATCTACCTGTTCCTTTCACATTTGTGCCAAGTCAGGCCTAGATAGAAGCCCTTAAGATTGCCTTTGAATGGATTTTTGTCTCAAAAAATGATGATTTTGGGCTAGAGGAAGAATTTCGCTCCTGACCCTTCCAAAGGGTCCAAGGCAAAATTCATTATAGGTCCTCTCCCTGGCCATGATTTCTAGCGAAATTCTCTTTTCTAGTCACTTTGAGGTCAAGCGAAATGTTGCAAGCATGGGAGAGGGATCCAAGGATAAGAGTCCAAGTAAACAAAGTGAAAAGAATGGAATTGAATGAGAATAAACAAGCAAATCATGAAATTCGCTCCTGACCCTTCCAAAGGGTCCAGGGCGAAATTGTGCAAAACCTATCTTTTCCCTCAAATTTATGCCAAGTCTAGTGTGGGTCAAGATTAGAGGTGTCCTTAGGCATGTCCTTGAATTGTCAAGAGTCATCAAATATGAAGAAATGAGCTCAACACAAGAAATTCGCTCCTAACCCTTCCAAAGGGTCCAGAGCGAATTTTCTCAAAAACCACCTTTTTTCCCAATTTTGTGCCAAGCCTAGTGCTGACTAAGGTGAGTTTTGATGGAAGAGGTCCTTAGAAATAACTTTGACTTATTAATGATTATCAAATGTGAAGGAATTGAGCCAAATGGTGAATTTCGCTCCTGACCCTTCCAAAGGGTCCAGAGCGAAATTCCTAAAATCACTTATTTTCCTTGCAAATCAAGTCAAGCTTTTGGTTTTTATGGCTTAGGGAAGGATGGAGCAAAGTTTCCTTGACCTTGGAGGTGAGTTGAATGGTAGAATTTGTCCTAAAAAGTGATTTTCGCTCCTGACCCTTCCAAAGGGTCCAGAGCGAAAATCCTAAAAACCATCTTTTCTTCCAAAATTTGAGCAAAATCAAACCTGGACAAGGGTGAGAGAAGTCATTTAGATTGCCTTAGAGTGGATTTTGGTCACCAAGAATGCAAATTTTGAAGCCAAAATGAGAATTTCGCTTCTGACCCTTCCAAAGGGTCCAGAGCGAAATTCCTAGGATCACCCTTTTTTCCTTGCAAATCAAGTCAAGTTTTTGGTTTTTATGGCCTAGATAGGAGTGAGGCGATGTGTCCTTGGTCTTGGAGGTGGATTGGAGTTGAAAAGATGAGGAAATAAGCCTAAAATAAGATTTTCGCTCCTGACCCTTCCAAAGGGTCCAGAGTGAAAATCCTAAAAACCATCTTATCCTCCAAATTTTGTGCTAAGTCAGGCCTAGACTAGGGTGAGAGAAGTTATTTGGAATGCCTTGGAAAGATGTTTGACCTTCAAAAGTGTGAATTTTGAGCTAAAAGGTGAATTTCGCTCCTGACCCTTCCAAAGGGTCCAGAGTGAAATTCTTCATCTACCTATTTCCTCCTTGTGTCAAGTCAAGACTTGGAGTCCTAAGGCGAAGTTGAGGTTAAATTGATGTTACTTTGCCCTACAAGATGAATTGAAGTGAAGAAAATGAAGAGTTGTGACCTAAAAGGTGAATTTCGCTCCTGACCCTTCCAAAGGGTCCATAGTGAAATTCCCAATTTCACTTAGATTGCTCATGATAAAGATCAAGGCGAAGAGTTGGTTGTGAGGTAATGTTGAAAAGAGGTCTAAATGAGCCAAGAATGCAAATTTCGCTCCTGACCCTTCTAGAGGGTCCAGGGCGAAATTCTTATGAAGCCTGTCCCTGGAAAGAATCTTGAGCAAACTTCATTTTGATGTCTTCTTGTTGATGATTTAAGGTATAAAATGCTATGTCGAAATGAATTTATTATGTGTCCTTAATCATCTTTTGGGTTTGTTTTGCAGAGGAAAGAAGACCATAACAAGGACGACCTTCTCTAGTCCAGCATCATCAAGGATGACCTTCTCCAGTCCAGCATCAACAGGGACGACCTTTTCGGTCTAGCATCATCAAGGACGACATCTTCCAGTCCAAGGTACATCGTCCATCCTGCACATCAAAGACAAAGGAAGATAAAGCAAGGGTTCGTTGAAGAAGCAGATAGTTTCAGAAGAGTTAATTAAAGCTAGCTTCGCAACATCATCAAATTGAACATCAGCCAAGTTTCGAGTGTCAGGCAAGGTGGCATCCCAGTCATCACTCCTCCATGTTGGGTTGATCCACCTCAGCGTGTCCAGGTTCAATGTACCTGACTCATCAAAGATGACACAAACTTCAATGTACCTACCTCGGCTATCCATTGGTCGAATATTCCAGAGAAGACATGTGTCCAAATAATGCAATTATTTCATTGGCCAGAATTGAGTTTGTTGTAACAAACCCTAATTAGGGTTTTCATTGTAAAATTTCGGCCATTGACCTCAAGTTGATCTGAGCCATCGAATTGTATTGAGGGCACTATATAAGCCTTGGCTCCTCATTTGTAAAGGCTAATAGTTAGTCAATAGTCAGTAGTTAGAAGGTGAATACTTAGAAATAGTGAATAGTCAGTTGATAGAATAGCAATTAGAGTAGAAAAGAAAGAGAAGGCAAAGATTGTTGCCAAGATGTTGTTGTAAAAGGCTTGTAAAACTTCATTGAAGAAATGGTGAAATCTATGGGTCGATTCAACAATTTGCATGGTCTCTATACTTCTCATATTTGATTTCATGTTATTAGATGAGTGGAAGAAATGTGTTTGATTGATGGTAAAATTTGTATATCCATACTACTAGTAGTTTGTTGATTGCAGACTTGCCTTGTGTAGTCAACTGGAATCATTTAGCTTAAGCTGATCTTCAATTGTCGCTTCTTCACTGATATGCATCAACCTGATGGTGTCTATGCATGTAGTGATGATCTGAACATCATAAAGCTTTCCTTCGAAGATCGCACTAATCTTGTGGAGATGGTCCTTGGATGTCAAAACAAGACTTACTTAGAATTTCACCAAAGGTTATTCATTGCTCCTACATTCTTAGTGTCAGAATTAGATCCTTTCCTCGCCCTCATCTTTTTTCTTTTTTTTCAAAAATCTAGGCTAGTGAAATCTTGTGATTCCAGCAAATCAGATGTTTAGGTCATCAAGTGTAAGTCCCCTTGTGATTCCAGCAAAATCACATCATACCACAAAGAGCTTATCCACACGTAGAGATCCTACATAACAGAACCTTGGAGTTACTCTGACTGAACCTTCAGCGAGATCTTCAGCAGTCAGGAACTTTGCTCAAGAGAGGATAAGGTACCTTTTAGGTATTTTATTCTGTGTTTGGTCGTGTACAAAAAACACGTCAACAATATGCCATATAATCTTATATTTGGATATACATTTATATATGTGTATAAACATCTCAAGTTAATAAGTCTAACCAAAAGATACTATTAACCATTCAATTCGTTCGTAATTATTAACATTATAAAACACAAGGACACAACACACTGGCAACCCATACGGTAGGAAAATGAGACAAGACCGACCGACCAAGGACTGACAAGGCGAGACAACCACCTAGATGGCCAAGGTGATGACCACTCAAAACAACTTAACTTATGGCTCAGAGTTCAATGGCAAGTTGATCTCTTTCAAAGGTCTGCAATCCTCTCCTTGATGATACTCTCCCTCCCTCTTGAGGGCATAGCTTATCCTGCATCCACTTGGTCATATGAAAAATAGTTAGACCAATCTTATGTTCTCATCCATTGCATATATATATATATATATATATATATATAGAAAAGATGAACATAGCCATTCATAATCATTCATGTCTATCTATCAATTGAGACTTAAGATTACACATTTACATAAGAAAGCAATATAATATCAATGTTCGGCCTTTCATGCATTTGCATCATTTAAATTAAAACCATTGTTTGGAAGAGGGTATGTAACAGTCAGAAGAAGTTAAATTGTTGCAAGATTGATTGTTACAAGTAATTGAATTGTTGCACAAAGAAGAAAATTCAAATCAAGCAAAAGAGACTGCATTTCTACTTCACTAATGATATTCCACAAATATCTAGTTTGAGCAGGAAACTTTGCATGTCTGGGTCAATGACAAGATTCCACAAATATCCATTTTGCAGAGGTCTGATGTCCATTCAAATGGAATTGTTATAACTTATTCTTAAGTTAGGTTCACTTGAAAAAACTTGCACTCCATATATCATTGACATCATCATTACATCACCTTGTGGAAGTCTGGCATCCATCTGGACGAGATTGTTATAACTTGTTTAATAATTAGGTTCACTTGAAAAATCCTGCACTCTATGTCATTGACATCATCATTACATCTTGTGGAAGTTCCTTTGCTTACAGAATGGAATCTTTAACTAATACACACGTCCATTCAATTGCATTTGTCTGCAGATTGTACAATGCTGATGTCATCAGTTGCCAAGTGACCTTCACCCCATGATGATGTCATCATTTGCTTGTGTCATGCTGATCTTACCATCAGAACTGTTCATTTGAATCGGTTGTCAAAATAAAATAAAAAATTGGTTCACTCAATCGTTCCCACAAATCCAGTTGGACCTGAAGTTTCCATAGAGTAGCTGAATGAGGAAAATTGACTCAGAATTGATGTTATTAGACATATTAATACTCATGCTTCCCACTGGCTTACTGACATGTCAGAAGATTGTTTGCCCGAAGAAAGTAGTTTGCCATAATTGAGTTTTGAGTAGCTTGATTTGTATTACAAAGGAGAGACTTAAAATTACCCAGCACAAAAAGCTACCACATATATTAAATGACTTGCCTTGATCAATGCTTTTTGAATTCTGAAAACGATCAGTTTAATGGGTATTGTCTTTACATAAGTACCAATGCCAATAGCTTCCTTTCAGCAGATGCTTGAAGCTGCAGATTGTGTCAGCATTATTGGGCATGCTTCATATTTTACAGGATTTTTAGAATATATGTCTTGCTCTCAACTATAGACATTGGAATCAAACTGCTAAGATCTTTGTATCATTTTTTAACTTTGCATCTTATTTTGTTTGATCAATTGATCCTTTGAGCCACTGTTCTTTGTTCTTGCAGACTTCTAAGCTGAAGAAGTAATCTAGAGCCCGCAATTATTTTGAAGTAAATCAAGAAGAGGATTAATGAACAAGTTAATCCTCTTTTTGAGTGAGATTTCTTCTTTGAACATGTCTAGATGATTACCTTCCAAGAAGATGGGAAATATTAGTTTTTCTTGAATTTAATGCCCACCTCAAGGAACAAATGGATAATCATGATAAAGAATCAAAGGGCAGTGAGTGTTAACATGAAGAGCAGTCACAGGTATTTGGAATTGCAGATCCACCTTTGATGATAGAATCTACTTAGAACTGTTTTCCCATAAACACAAGGCTTTTTCTTATGTCAGACTTTTTATCTTCTTTGTTGACAGAATTCATCTTTGTGGAAGTGGACTGTGCTAATATTTTGCTAATATAAGGAAGACCATACTGCTTGGCAGAAAGAATTGATGAATGACAATGTGCTTTGAAAAGTTCTGATCTGTTCAATATAAATGAAAGGAAGGATGAATAATACCACACTAACAAGGTTTTAATAAGAAAAATGTTGTTAATATCCACCGAAGGCTAAGATAGTTCAACAAGACTAGAACTAAAACAATGAAAGAGTAGCAAAAGGAGTGGCCGAATGTAACTCAGCCTAACAAAGAACAAATAATGTGGAATAGAGTGATATTAAGTCCTATTGTGCAATATAATTATGTTATAACTACTACAATGGATAAATAGTAAGGCTGGGACAATATAGAAGGCGAGGGAGAGAGAGATTTGTAGCTACAAAGCATGTATATCCTGGAAAGGGAACACCATAAGCCTTTCAGCACTAGTCCTTAGCAGTAATAGTGTCTGCTAGAATATCTGCAATAATGTCATTAAGAACATGCCAGAAGTTGTCAACTAGAGGGAGGCTTGACATGGGTGACAGAAGAACCCTTTTGTTGATCAGCGATGGGAGTAGATAACTCTATGAAGAGATAAAATTGGCATTACTCTAACCTAAGTTACTGGTTTTGTTCTTATAGCTACCTTTACTGGGACTGAATGGACCTAGGGCCGGGTACCTAGTGTTGTTGTGTAGCTAGGTCAGATCCCTTCTAGGGCTGACCTAGTGCACAAAATGCCAAGTGGCCTGTCGGCCTTGGCATTTGGATATCTCAGTTGTATGAGTCTAATTTGGGGCAGGCCCTATTTGGGTGAATCACTTATGTGTAACTTGTGATTAAGTTAAATGTAACTTGCAACTAAGGGAGACTCATATGTAACTTGTAATATATAGGTCTGACCCTATCCTTGGCACCAAAAGTATATGGCCGACTTGAGGTCTATTAGGAGGTATTGATTCATATATATGCAAGGTCATGATTGCATCAATAGATATGAATTCAATAACATGAAGGTCATGTAGTGTGCTCAGGAGTGGCAATAAGAGCTTATTGTCTAAGGTTGGGAAGGCAACAGATCTGATGTTTGCCTGTGGTTAACGAGCACTACCATAAAATCAACATGGTATCAGAGTAGGTTCCTTCTATAGAGCCTAACTGCTTGAAGGTAGATCCTGTGATTTTGAGGGAGTTCAATCAAAGTAATTTGCAGATTGAGAAATCTAAGTGCAGGCAAAAGTCGATTACCAAGCCTCTCAACATAGTCGTGAGGCTTGACATGGGTGACATAAGAACCCTTTTGTTGATCAACGATGTGAGTAGATAACTCTATGAAGAGATAAAATTGGCATTACTCTAACCTAAGTTACTGGTTTTGTTCTTATAGCTACCTTTATCGGGACTGAATGGACCTAGGGCCGGGTACCTAGTGTTGTTGTGTAGCTAGGTCGGATTCCTTCTAGGACCGACCTAGTGCACAAAATGCCAAGTGGCCTGTCGGCCTTGGCATTTGGATATCTCAGTTGTATGAGTCTAATTTGGGGCAGGCCCTATTTGGGCGAACCACTTATGTGTAACTTGTGATTAAGTTAAATGTAACTTGCAACTAAGGGGGACTCATATGTAACTTGTAATATATAGGTCTGACCCTGTCCTTGGCACCAAAAGTATATGGCCGACTTGAGGTCTATTAGGAGGTATTGATTCATATATATGCAAGTTCATGATTGCATCAATAGATATGAATTCAATAACATAAGGTCATGTAGTGTGCTCGGGGGTGACGAGAAGAGCTTATCGTCTATGGTTGGGAAGGCAACAGATCTGATGTTTGCCTGTGGTTAACGAGCACTACCATAAAATCAACATGGTATCAGAGCAGGTTCCTTCTATAGAGCCTAACTGCTTGAAGGTAGATCCTGTGATTTTGAGGGAGTTCAATCAAAGTAATTTATAGGCTGAGAAATCTAAGTGCAGGCAAAAGTCGATTACCGAGCCTCTCAACATAGTCGTGAGCTTCGCATATGCTTTGCGGCGAGTAATGACTGGTGAGGTGCCGATGATCGCCATAGATCTGTCATTAGTGCTTAATGACAGATCCAGTCCGATGCCTTGGCGTTGAAAGTCGCCAAGCTTGGTATCAAAATACTGATGGTAAGTGGAATCGCTATGGACATCTTTGTCCATTTTAACATTTTATATTCGAATTCTTCATTTGAGGAGAACATGTTGTGGAGGATTCTCTCCGACGATCGTAACATTTTACTAGCAAATGAAAGTGACAAAGTTCGCTCGCTTCACGACACTCGTGGCTAGAGACATCGACAAGGTGGCAGCAAGCATTTTGAGGATTCAACGAAGCGACGTGAGTTAGTATGCGTGCTATCGACTGCTCAGTTTAATGGAAGGTTGAGATCAAGCAACAACATAGTGGCGAGTTTTGTGATGATCACATTAAGCCGTACACAAATGTGAAATGTGTGCATATGGGGACGGAAGCGAATGGAGGCACCTAACGATCAGGAATGGTGGAGAAGGCCTCCGTGCAATAACGCCTTGCAACAACTCTCACATCATCCTAGAAGCTTCGAGAGTCACATGAAGCATTCGTTTCGTTGAAGCTTGCATAGGCATCGGATGATATTGCAACTAAAGGTCCAGTTATTCAAGTTCTTACTTATGTCGCTCTTGAAGATCATCTGAAGTTTGTCCTAGGATGGGCACTACAGCTTAGCATTCTAGCACACCCTACTACAAGTGGTTTTCTGTCGCATTTATGTGGTTGGTCCATCACTTTGTTGTGGATGGTATTAAAGGCAGTTCTTCAGATGATGCCTAAGCTATGTCCGGAGCAGATATTGTGGACTGATGATGAGTGATGGCGAGGGCCTAAGGCCACGCAGCCATCAGATCATCACTAGGTGCTTCGGTGTGATCAATCCAAGTGAATGGAAATTCCATTGCTGAGCAAAATTATAAAAGATAAGTACTCTTTATGTTTGAATAATGCTACATCATTGAATAGTAAATCATGTATTGACATTTCCCTTGACTATCATTATCTCTCTTTGAAATGCTTCTAGGACGAATCATGAGATTGCATTCAAGGAAGGAAGATTGCTTGCATTTCTTCGCAGAGGAAGAATCGACATTCAGAGGGAGTCTGACATATCATCAAAAATAATCTTGGACGAAGAGATCATAAGGTTGATATCTACTTCAGAGGGAGCTTGACATTTCAGCTTCAGAGGGAGCTTGACATTTCAGCTTTAGAGGAAGCCTGCCATTCCAGCTTCAGAGGGAGCCACGTCATCATGAAAATTTGGTTAATGCATTTTTCTCTGTGATGGAGAAATTTGAGGTGAAAGCCCTTGTTAACGAGTTCTTCTCTGTGAGGGAGAAGATCAAGGTGTAATCCCTTGTTAATGAGTTCTCTGTGAGGGAGAAGTTCGAGGTGCAATCCCTTGTTGATGCACTCTTCTCTGGGAGAAGTATGAGGTTAAAGCCCTCATTCCACCCTCTGCGAGTAGGTATAGTGGATCCACCCTCTGCGAGTAGGCATGGTGGAGATGCATTCTTCTCTGGGAGAAGTCTGAGGCTAAAGCCCTCGTTCCACCCTCTGCAAGTAGGCATGGTGGAGATGCATTCTTCTCTGGGAGAAGTCTGAGGCTAGAGCCCTCGTTCCACCCTCTGTGAGTAGGCATGGTGGTAATGCACCCTTCTCTGGGAGAAGGTTGAGGTGAAAGCCCTCTTCCACCCTCTGCGAGTAGGCATGGTGAGCCCACCCTTTGTGAGTAGGTATGGTGGGTATCATGGAAGAAATTCCATGATGTGCTTGTTCACCCTCTGGGAGTAGCTATGGTGAACGCATTATTCATGGGAGTAGCCATGGTGGTAGACACTATGTGACTTGGCTATTTAGAAGGAATCCTCCCTAGCTAAGAGGGAGTGTTGTTGTGTAGCTAGGTCGGATCCCTTCTAGGGCCGACCTAGTGCACAAAATGCCAAGTGGCCTGTCGGCCTTGGCATTTGGATATCTCAGTTGAATGAGTCTAATTTGGGATAGGCCCTATTTGGGCGAACCACTTATGTGTAACTTGTGATTAAGATAAATGTAACTTGCAACTAAGGGAGACTCATATGTAACTTGTAATATATAGGTCTGACCCTATCCTTGGCGCCAAAAGTATATGGCTGACTTGAGGTCTATTAGGAGGTATTGATTCATATATATGCAAGGTCATGATTGCATCAATAACATGAAGGTCATGTAGTGTGCTCGGGGGTGATGATAAGAGCTTATCGTCTATGGTTGGGAAGGCAATAGATCTGATGTTTGTGTGATAACCCCTACGGTATCACGAGATGTAAAAATCACTTGCGTGGGTAAGGATATTGTAAATGAATAAATTAAAATAAATAATCTAAGTAATCTATGAAAATTAAAAGGAAATATATTTAATTGTTTTAAGGAAATGTTATTTAAATAATTAATATATATTGAAATGGAAAGATATTTAAATATACTTTGATGTGTAATATTGAATATATTTAATGAAATCTTATGTAATATAAACATTATGTAATATTTATTATATTTAAAAAGAAATAATATATATATTTAAAATGAAATTTAATTAATATTTAATATATTGAAAGGAGATAATATATAGTATTTTATACATTTAATGAAACGTAATTAATATTTAATATACAAAAAAAAGGGAAGCAGGATATAAATTTTAATATATATTATATATTAAACATAAGATCAACCCGCATGGGGCTGGGTTACCTCCGCATGAAGCGGTGCGAGGGTGATCGCAGCCTAGTGCGTGGGTAACTGCAGCCTAGGCTGCGATCACCCTCGCACCCCTTCATGCGGAAGGGGCCCATGGAGGGGCACAACCCCTCACGGGTTATAAAGGAGGCAGCAGTAAGGTAGGGAAGGGAGGAAGGAAAAAGTTGCGGAAGAAAGGAGGGAATAGCAGACCACAGAGGGAGGTAAGAAATCAAATTCCCACTTATATTAAATAATATAAGTATAGGATACGAAATGTCATCCTTACTAATAGTAATAGGGGATGTTAATTATTAAGGTTCATTAATATTAGTTAATATTAGTTAATGAATAATAGATAATGAATAAGGTTCATTAATGGATGATGTAAATTATAGTCTAGTGGATATTTGTACATATACTAATGTATAATATTCACTAGTCATTAAAAATAGGTAAAGATATAATCTTGTAATTGTTGTATACATAAGTTTGTATATTAAGAAGGATTATGAATACAAGGGTATTTTTAAGGAATGTAATGGCATATGTAAAATCATATTGATGTATATATTAATTTAAGAATACATTAAGAATTCATGTTAATCCAAGGAATAGTTTGTGAACTGAAATTGTTATACAAATGTATGGCTTGGTTGACTAAACCCAACCAAGAAGAGGAGGATCTGGTTAATCCCCTTTGAGGACTTGGATGGTGGAGGGATCACCCAAGACAAGGAAAGGCAAGGGTCTTCCTTGGCTGGCTTGGGTGTAAGAGGTTATACCCAAGACAAGACTCAAAGGTCAGGCCGATCCCCTCTAAGGACTTGGATGATGAAGGCATCACCCAAGGCAAGGAATAGACAAGGGTCTTCCTTGAAGGGCTTGGGTGTAAGAGGTTACACCCAAGACAGGATTCGAACTCCTCTTCGATTTTCTGAAGGGCTTGGAACCAAGGGGTTCCAAAAAGGCGAGCTTCACGGCTGCCTAAGGACATACTTTCGTATGGCATTCGTATCCTTTTTATTAGATGAAAATTATGATCATGTTAATTAAGTATTAAAGATAGATTGCAAATTAGAAAATGGCTTATATATATGTATATGTTGTATCCTAACAATCTGTTTTGCAAGTTAATGATCTCTAAATAGTAGGGACATTATAGTTTGCCTGTGGTTAATGAGCACTACCATAAAATCAACATGGTATCAGAGCGGGTTCCTTCTATAGAGCCTAACTGCTTGAAGGTAGATCCTGTGATTTTGAGAGAGTTCAATCAAAGTAATTTGCAGACTGAGAAATCTAAGTGCAGGCAAAAGTCGATTACCGAGCCTCTCAACATAGTCGTGAGGCTTGACATGGGTGACAGAAGAACCCTTTTGTTGATCAGCGATGGGAGTAGATAACTCTATGAAGAGATAAAATTGGCATTACTCTAACCTAAGTTACTGGTTTTGTTCTTATAGCTACCTTTACCGGGACTGAATGGACCTAGGGTCGGGTACCTAGTGTTAGAGTGTCTAAGAGTGTCGAAGGATTGAAAATATGTGTTTGATATCTGCGACTGGTTGGCTGCATAAAAGGCAGAGGAGTTGGTCTATGCGCATTCCAATTTGCACTTAATGTCACATAAGCAAGTTGAGTACATGGAGGAGGAAATGAGGAACTGGTGTATAGCTCCTAAGTATGTCGACTTGGATGATTTTGTTGACTGGCTCACCATGTATTTTTTAGAGAAAGCGGAGAGTCTTGCAGATAGTGGGAGTGGTGTTGTGGCTTCATGTGGTTCTAATGAACTTGTTGTCATTTTATGACACCCTTGGTCCATCGGTGAGAACCGATCAGAGATATGTTCCATGGACCAGCGCTGCCCCAGTTTGATCAAAGAGGAAACAATGGAATCGTGAATTGTGAAGTTTTGTCTTGTCAAAAGGAAGTTCCTAAGTCTTCCCTTCCTTGACCTCGAAACTCCGGAACCCCCAGGTTCCCAAGTTCCTAAGTCTTCCCTTCCTTGACCTCGGAACTCCAGAACCCCCAAGTTCCCAAGTTCCTAAGTCTTCCCTTCCCTGAACTCGGAACTTCAAAACCCCTAGCTTCCCAAGTTCCTAAGTCTTCTCTTCCTCAATCCCGGAACTCCGAACCTTCCACGTTCCCAAGTTCCTAAGTCTTCTCTTTATCAATCCTGGAACTCCAGAACCCCCAGGTTCCCAAGTTCCTCAACCTTAGAACTCCAGAACCCCCAGGTTCCCAAGTTCCTCAACCTCAGAACTCCAGAACCCCCAGGTCCCCAAGTTCCTAGTTCTTCAACCTCGGAACCCCCAGGTTCCCAAACTCCTAGGTTCCCAAGTTCCTAGTTCTTCAACCCCGGAACCCCCAGGTTCCCAAACTCCTAGGTTCCCAAGTTCCTAGTTCTTCAACCCCGGAACTCCGGAACCCCCAGGTTCCCAAGTTCCTAAGTCTTCAACCTCGGAACTCGGGAACCCCCAAGTTCCCAAGTTCCTAGTTCTTCCACCCCGGAACTCTGGAACCCCCAGGTTCCCAAGTTCCTAAGTCTTCAACCTTGAAACTTCGGAACCCCTAGGTTCTCAAGTTCCTAGTTTTTCTACCTCGGAACTCCGTAACCCCCAGGTTCCCAAGTTCCTCAACCTCGGAACTCCGAAACCCCCAGGTTCCCAAATTCCTAAGTCTTCCCTTCCTTGATCCCGAAACTCTGGAACCCCCAGGTCTCCGAAGTTCCTAAGTCTTCTCTTCCTCAACCCCGAAACTCCGGAAACCCCAAGTTCCCAAGTTCCTAGTTCTTCTACCCCGAAACTCCGGAACCCCCAAGTTCCCAAGTTCCTAGTTCTTCTACCCCCAGGTCTCTGAAGTTCCTAAGTCTTCTCTTCCTCAACCCCGGAACTCCGGAACCCCCAGGTTCCCAAGTTCCTAGTTCTTCTACCCCCAGGTCTCCGAAGTTCCTAAGTCTTCTCTTCCTCAACCCCGGAACTCCGGAAACCCCAGGTTCCCAAGTTCCTAGTTCTTCTACCCCGGAACTCCGAAACCCCCAGGTTCCCAAGTTCCTAAGTTTTTCAACCTCGCAACTCCGGAACCCCCAGGTTCCCAAGTTCCTAGTTCTTCTACTCCGGAACTCCGAAACCCCCAGGTTCCCAAGTTCCTAGTTCTTCTACCCTGGAACTCCGGAACCCCGAAGTTCCCAAGTTGCTAAGTCTTCCCAACTTTAGTGACCCTGGTCTTCGAAGTTCCCCCAACTTCGGTGACCTAGGCCTCCAAAATTCCCCAACTTCGGTGACCCAGGTCTCCGAAGTCTTCCAAACTACTTTCGGCTTGCAACACTTCCGGATGGCGTGATCGACACTCAAGGCTTTAAATGATCCAACAACTTTTGTGAGTAATGCACCTTCTTTTGTGGAGCTACAGGGGTGCATTTAATGTTTTTGGCAGGATTTCCATCAAGGGAGGTACGGGGCCATGCTTGTTGTAGTGACTTATGTCATGCCTGCATACTCTGACTTTGGAAGGTCAGTTAATCCACCTTCTCATGGTTGCCTTTTTAGGGTATGGCTAGGTTGCTTGCATGTACAAAAGTCAAGTGCATGCACTTCCTTGCACTTCCAGACTAACATACAAGGGTCATGATCACTCTCCCTGCTGCCTTGAGCTTTTCTATGCTCTTTCTCTTCTCTTGAAGATTTGTAAATTTTTTTGCATTTCTGCAACTGTAAGTTTGGCCTTTGGCCTTTGAATGAATTGAAATTACATTCTTGCCTTCCTTCAACTTATGCATGCTGTGTATGTTTCCTTACCTTCATCATAAGTGTATGTTTTGTGGCTCTTCTCTCCATATATGCTATGTTAACTTGTTTTTCTGAGTGTGACTTGTGGGAATCCTTCTCCCCTCTTGACACTTAGCAAATTCTAACCTCCATACATCCGTTTGGGTCATTGATACAACTAAAGTTTGTGCATCTCTTGGGTATTTCAGTTGATTCCTTGTGCCATTTCGAGTGAGGAGAGGAACAATCTCTTATCTTGGTGCATCACCTCCTTTTATTTCAAGCAATTCTCTCTTCCCTTTACCTCTGCAATTTGTTAGGATAGGCTTAGGAGTCAGTTTTGAAGTGTTGAGTTGGTTCAACACTTGCACCTGGATTGAGAAGGAAGCCGACTTTCTCTGGAGATTCAACCCCCTTGCGGAAGGTCCCACACTTTGGGGTTGTCTCCATGTTTCACAAGGTTGCTGAGTTGATAGCTCAACAAGGGTGCGAGCTTTTGTGATAACGGTTTTTGACACGCCCGGTGGGACTTATTTTGACATACATGCTAAGGATTCAGTGCTAATTCTTAGTGTTTTAGCCTTTAGAGGCAATCACCTTTCAAGCACTTGGCGACTCTGCTCAAAGTCCAGTTCTTGTTCATACAAATTTCCTAACTCTGGGACCCCGAAACACCCTGGTTCTGAAGTTCGCAAGTCTGGAACTCCGGAACCCCTAGGTTCCGAAGTTCGCAAGTCCTCAACTTCGGAACCCCGAGGTTCTGAAGTCATGCAGTCCTAAGCCCAAGCCAACTGAAGATTCAGTGTGTTCTTCAGTTCATCAAGCCTTTGGAGGCAATACCTTTCAAGCACCTGGCGAATTTGCAATCATTTGGTTATTCTATGGTATGTTATCAGTCTCTGGTTGAGAGGGTTCGTCTGCTCTCTTTAAGAATTTTGTTAAACAAGCTCCATCTCTTTCAAATGCTTTAATATGAGTTCATATCATGGGTGTAACTTCTATTCACCCCCATTCTATGAGAATGCCAGCCATTTTTCCCATCCTTACCAACATGACCGAACTAGGACTGCTCCTAGTTTCAACCCAAACAACTTCACTTCAGCAGCAGGTGGATACTTTCCTAATACTTGCCACCCACCCACCCCTGCTCAACCTTCTTGGCAACCCAACCAGCCCCAAGATGACGAAAAAAGGCAAATTGCTGAAATCAAAAGTGTGTTGCTTGATTCACCAAGCAGCTGGAGGAGTTGAAGAGACAACAGGAGTGGGATTTACAATAGGATCAGCTTGCTTATCAGGCTCAGCTTCATCAACAACAGATGGGAGCCCAAAGACAACATGAGGAGTTCCTTGCAAGGCAGCTTGCCTCTGCTAGGAAGAAAGCAATTGAGCACCTAGCAGCCATAGAGATGCGGCTCATACAGGAGGAGGTTTCTGCTCCTAGGGTTCCTGAGTTTGAAATCCCAAGCTTCAGGCAAGGGAGACCTCCCAAGCCTTCAACTAACTTCCCTAGTTTTAAAATTCCAAGTTTCAAGGGAGCTCCAACTGTTGTTATACAAGAGCCTTCTGCTCAGTGCCTTTTGCAAAACAACCCACGACCTAGGCCCTTTCTTGTTGCTATCTCACTTTTTAAGGGCGGACCTATTGTATGGAGGATGGATGGTTTCCATCCTCATCATGAGGAAGGGGACTAATCAGCCATTGGTGAGTCTTCATATGCTCTAAAGGAGGAATCGACAATGCTGTAGGAGGATATTGAGAACAATCAGTTGCAGCAGTAGGTCATTGAACATGAGGAGTGTGAAGGTAAAAAGGACACTATCCTCTCATTTGATAATCTTTCTTTATTGATCGTGAGGAGAAGTATATGTCTACACCTTCCTCGGTGGTAGCTCTGGAGCAACATTCTAGTCTCGAGGAGGGCACAAGGGGTAACATTTTTACTGTAGATTGTATGGCGGATGGATCGTGCCATGAACCTGAGGTTGTTGCATTCTGTTGCCAGGAGGAGGAAACAAAAACAAAGAGACAATCTGAAGATTTTAGTTCTTCTTTTGAGGTGTCTCATAAACCTGAGATTTGTGCTGATGAGTTGGATATCAGCACATGTGATTATGATGTATGTTGGTTCTCCCCTGTCCCTAAAAGTAATGATGTTGAATATGAAGTCTTCATTCAAGGTGAAGATGTTTCTTTTGGCTTTAGGGATGATGTGCCCGAGCTTGAATGTTTCACTTGGGACCAACATACCAAGTTTGATGATGTTGAGCAGCAACATGTTGGTCATGATGACAGTCTTTTGGTTGCTCAACTTGACAATATCCCTGAGCTTCTAAGTTTCCAATTTTATGTGTCTGAAGAGCCCCCTTGTGTAGGCCAAGACAAAGATATGGTATACTTTTCATCACCATGTGAGTTCGAGGCCTTTTCCTTTGGTTTCGTCTCACTCCAAGAAGAGGTCAGCTATTGTGAAAAAAAATGATGCCCCCTTGTATAATAGAGATGCCTTCTCTTTTGCAAGGAGTAGTTCTTTTGATGCTAGCCAACTCCTAAAAAACTCCCCCCTTGCTACTATGTGTATGCTTCATTCATCCCCGGATGTCTCAGGTGGCTGTTTTCTATGGCTTGCCTATGGTGGCAAGGTGAGTGGCAAAGTGTTCTTTCACCACATGAGTAGTATGTGTGATCTAATACATGCATACAAGAGGTTTCAACCATTGCAGCTAGATGGTGAATGTAACAATGGTATGAGGGGGATCAACTCTTTCAAAAGGTTCCTCTTTGACAGAGGAAAAAACATCAATTGTCTCTTATTGTAACAATGTAAATATTAGTTAGGTTTCTTGTTTTCCAAGAAGTGTACGAGCACAGGTTGTTCCCCTTCAGAATGACTGATCTTGATCCTTTGCAGGTTACAGAGGAGAGAGTTTTCTTTTTTTTGTAGTTGTGACTCTGCGCCCAATGGATTACACAGGCTACTGATCTATATGCTTAGCAGGCAAGCATCCTGCAGAGGTCGCCAAAAATGTTGTCATTTTATGACACCCTTGGTCCATCAGTGAGAACTGATCAGAGATATGTTCCATGGACCAGTGCTGCCCCAGTTTGATCAAAGAGGAAACAATGGAATTGTGAAGTGTGAAGTGTTGTCTTGTCGGAAGGAAGTTCCTAAGTCTTCCCTTCCTTGACCTCGGAACTCCGGAACCCCCAGGTTCCCAAGTTCCCAAGTCTTCTCATCCTCAATCCCGAAACTCCGGAACCCCCAGGTTCCCAAGTTCCTAAGTCTTCTCTTCCTCAATCCCGGAACTCCAGAACCCCCATGTTCCCAAGTTCTTCAAGCTCGGAATTCCGGAACCTCCAGGTTCCCAAGTTCTTAAGTCTTCCTTTCTTTAACCCCAAAACTCTGGAACCCCCAGGTTCCCAAGTTCCTAAGTCTTCAACTCCGGAATTCCGGAACCCCTAGGTTCCCAAGTTCCTAGTTCTTCAACCCCGGAACTTCGGAACCCCCAGGTTCTCAAGTTCCTAGTTCTTCTACCTCGGAACTCCGGAACCCCCAGGTTCCCAAGTTCCTCAACCTCGGAACTCCGGAACCCCCAGGTTCCCAAGTTCCTAAGTCTTCCCTTCCTTGATCCTGAAACTCCAGAAGCCCCAGGTCTCCGAAGTTCCTAAGTCTTCTCTTCCTCAACCCCGAAACTCCGGAACCCGTAGGTTCCCAAGTTCCTAGTTCTTCTACCCCGGAACTCCGGAACCCCCCAGGTTCCCAAGTTCCTAAGTTCTTCAACCCCAAAACTTCGGAACCCCAAGGTTTCCAAGTTCCTAGTTCTTCTACCCCGGAACCCCAAAGTTCCCAAGTTGCTAAGTCTTCCCAACTTTAGTGACCCCGATCTTCGAAGTTCCCCCAACTTCGGTGGCCCAGGTCTCCGAAGTATCCCCAACTTCAGTGACCCAGGTCTCCGAAGTCTTCCAAACTACTTCCGGCTTGCAACACTTATGGATGGAGTGATCGACAATCAAGGCTTTAAATGCTCCGACAACTTTTGTGACTAATGCACCTTCTTTTGTGGAGCTACAGGGGTGCATTTAATGTTTTTGGCAGGTACGAGACCATGCTTGTTGTAGTGACTTATGTCATGTCTGCATACTCTGACTTTGGAAGGTCAGTCAATCCACCTTCTCAGGGTTGCCTTTTCAAGGTATGGCTAGGTTGCTTGCATGTATAGAAGTCAAGTGCATGCACTTCACTGCACTTCCAGGCTGATATATAGGGGTCATGATCACTCTTGTAACCATTTTTAAGCCTCATTGTAAAGGGTTCTCGCCCTGCTGCCTTGAGCTTTCCTATGCTCTTTCTCTTCTCTTGAAGATTTGTAATTATTTTTTGCATTTCTGCAACTGTAAGTTTGGCCTTTGGCCTTTGAATGAATTGAAATTACCTTCTTGCCTTCCTTCAACTTATGCATGTTGTGTATGTTTCCTTACCTTCATCATAAGTGTATGTTTTGTGGCTCTTCTCTCCATATATGCTGTGTTAACTTGTTTTTCTGAGTGTGACTTGTGGGTATCCTTCTCCTCTCTTGACACTTAGCAAATTTTAACCTCCATACATCCGTTTGGGTCACTCATACAACTGAAGTTTGTGCATCTCTTGGGTATTTCAGTTGATTCCTTGTGCCATTTCGGGTGGGGAGAGGAACAATCTCTTATCTTGGTGCATCACCTCCTTTAATTTCAAGCAATTCTCTCTTCCCTTTACCTCTGCAATTTGTTAGGATAGGCTTAGGAGTCAATTTTGAAGTGTTGAGTTGGTTCAACACTTGCACTTGGATTGAGAAGGAAGACGGCCTTCTCCGGAGATTCAACCCCCTTGCGCAAGGTCTCACACTTCGGGGTTGTCTCCATGTTTCACAAGGTTGCTGAGTTGATAGCTCAGCAAGGGTGCGAGCTTTTGTGATAACAGAACCAATTGATGATATTGATCCTCTCGATGGAAAGCAAGATGAAGATTATTGATTGTAATCTTGTTTTGCCTTGACATTTGACATTGAATTATCAAATGACCCGAACCCTAAACCTCATCATACCTGTACCCAAACTGGCAACATAGCTCCAAACATTCAAGGTTGAAGATCCCTTGGAAGAAGTGACAAAATTGGTATTAGGCCACAATCAAGGATTTTAAGAGCAAGCTCTAAGATTAGCTGGTCTTGTAACCTGCCTATAAGAAAAGCTACAAATGCTGTTAGTCATTGAATGGTCTGGGACAAAAGACAATGCCTCAGAGGTCTAAGGCTTTCATGATGAATTATGTCTGCCACTGCATTGTGATGTTTCTGCTGAACACATTTACAACCTTGGGTATGGTTCTATAAGGAAAATAACACTCTTATTTCCTTCCTAAGATCGATTCTTTATTATTGTTTGTATCATTATTTTATTTAAGTTTGTATGGCTAAGGAATAATGAATAAAAAATGAATGCATATTGATCAGATGGGCCAATATTGAAATAATTTGTTTTTTTGTGTGGATATCTTGGACAACTGGCTATAAGATTTTCACCTTCTTAAGCAACTTGGAAAATTCACAGGGTAATTTATATTTCTGTCTTTTCAGATTCAGTTTGTGCTTCTAATTAGCCGGCAGGGCAAAGTGAGATTGACAAAGTGGTATTCTCCTTATTCACAGAAGGAGAGGACAAAGGTAGAGAGCACGATAACTTTAAACTTCTATGTATTAAATACATTTTATTTGAAACATCTTGTGTTTGTTCCAAAGGTTTTAGTTTATCCAGGCAATTGCATTTTTATCTTGTTTATTGTGTTTTTGTAAATCTCATAAACAATAAGTGGAATTTTCTGTGTAGGTAATTCGTGAACTTAGTGGAGTGATTCTTAGCAGAGGACCCAAGCTTTGTAATTTTGTTGAATGGAGAGGTTTCAAGGTTGTATACAAAAGGTATGAGGTGGTTTTTAAACAAGAATTTGATTGATATAGCATGATCATTGTTATTATGCTTCAGCTTTTCTGTGAGCTGGAATGCTATGATTACTCAAGAGGATTTATTGAAACTAAAATAGCATAAACAACGAAAACATAACAGAACATAAGCATGTTTCTATAAAATAAAATATTGATGAAAGATCACCAGATCACAAAAACTTTGAAGTCCATAAAAAAGAAGTGGCAGAAAACTGTAAAGCAAACAATATCTGAAGAACTAGGTTTCTGAAGATTACTTCCAGTTTATAGCAATTGCCTGAAATAGATCTACACAATGCAGATATACACCATAGAAATCATTGCTCTCCTTCAGGTGACTAATGTCCTATGGTATGGTGTGCATTTCAACATCCATATATGAGATAGCATTGATTTGAAAATTTACGACCTATTGACATCTATTCCTGTAGATGTATCAATAGGATAGAAACTTCATTGGCTAGTCCTGTTATTTATTCTTTACAGCATCTTCCAAAAGGGTATCCTTAGTTTGGATACACATTCATGTGTTTTATATATGCCACTCAATTTTGACTCCTAGAATGTTGCATCATGGGGATCCTAATCTTGGAAAAAGGTCTGCCAGTTAATCTCAACAGCTTCAGTCAGAAGGTTATCTGTAGATATATTATCTTGATAGTGTGAGCAGACAATGCCTGACAACTGATTAATTAAAGATTGTAATTGACCTCTTATCAATGTCGGTAACAATTACATCAAAATGCTGGAACATACCACTGTGCATCCAACAGAAATATATTGAAGACCATTCCAAAAACCGCACATAACGAGAACACTGCTCCTGGTAGCTCCACAAGACAATAACATGCTTACCGAGGAAATAGCTAATCGCAATATGATAGTGTGATGTCCCCATATTGTCAAATAGTAATAATCTGTATCTAAATATGCTTATGTATTAATTATTTAATTATGAATTATTTGTTCATTCAAATTAAAGATTTGAATTGATTATTAAATTCCTTAACATACCAATGAAATCAGAAATAAATAAAATAATAAATGAAGAATATAAATACACTATTAACAGTAATTATTTAATTAATAATTTTATATTAATTAATTAAATAAGAATAATCAATTATTAATAGCATTATTATTGAATCATTATTGTTATGATATGAGTGGACTGCCGCCGATTAATGAAAAAGGAAAGGCAGCGACCTTTCAAAGGAATCGCTGCCACTGATGGGTGGCTTTCCACCACCAACGGAGGTAAATAAATAGCCTCCATGATATGTGAAGAGGGGACGGAAATGGGAAGTAAGTAAAAAGGGATCGAATGCTTAAGGGAAAAGCAGTTCGGTCAAACTAAGACTGGGAAGGCAGTCAGCCATTTTTATTGGCAAGGATTGATCACCATCGATTAGATGAAAGCAGAACTTTATTAAGTTATAGGCAAGTAACATCCTTGTTCTTGGTGGTATGTATTGGGATGTGCTCAATACGTATGCTTGATATATGAAGCCTGATAATGTTGATGCAGAATTTAATAGTAATATTAATATGGACTGCAATAAGTATGACAGTCAAATTTAATATGTAGTGGCAGACCAGATCTGACGCATGTCAGATCTGTCTGCCTTTACAGCCACAATTATAATAATAACTAATAGTATTTTTGGTAGTATTAATAATTTATACAAAAGCAAATACATTATTAATTGATAATATAATTAAAATCCTTTTATATATATATATACACAATGCCTTGAACAGTAAAATAATAATCTCAGACTGATATTTAGGAAGAACTCTTAAGGTAATAGTCAATAAGAGGAATATGTAAATGCAATTTCATTCTTGCTGTTACTGTCAGTATTTAAGAAGATGGGAATGAGATGTTCCAAAGAGGGGCAGTCTAAATCCAAGCAATAGGTTAAGTCCCAAGATAGGTAAGGGCTTGGATCTGTAAATTTTGAGGGAACCTATTGTAGTTGGTCTCTAAGCGCTTTGGTAACATACATATCCTCCTCCTTCCTTAAAGCTGAAGTAGTAACGAGGGGTGGTACTCGCGTTAAGAGTTATGTAAGAAAAACTTAATTATATAATATGGTTGATGAACAATTCACTTATTAATAATAAATTAATTGAACTATGGATAGCACAGATTTGATTCTTGTTATAACAGATTTGTCTCCTAATCAATTTAGTTAAGTATATTGAGCTAGATTAATTATGTTAAACAGTAGGGGACATTACAGATAGGGTCAATTTATTGTAAATTGGCAGGGGACATTACAGATAGGGTCGACATATTGTAAATTGGCATGGTGGAGTCTTTTAGTTGATATCTTCATATATTCAATAGGGAGCAAATTGATGGATCATAATTTTGAATGAAAACTCAGCAATATTGGTTGAGATTCACAATCAACTACTGCAAAGTTATCCTTTCATATATGACATGTACCATCAATCAAATGATGCACATGAAATGCATGTGTAAATTTCCAACTTACCGCTACACATAAGCCTGACAGACTTACGAATTCAAATCTTCAATCACTCTAAATAATTCCTATTTGGTTTGTATTGTTTCTGCTTCTATAATCTATATAGTTCATATATTAATAGAAAGCAAGTTTATAGTGGATCTAATAACCTTGAGGCAGTTACCTGTGGCACAGTAATGACGCACAGCAGAGTACACAATTCTAAATAATACATCAAACATGCAATAACAGCATTTGATTTTTTTACTTAATATTTCTTCTAAATCTTACAAGGGACTTCCCATCCATGTGGGATCAACCTAAACAAACTGATAACATCTTGATTTTTAATCATTAATGTACAAAAGGCATGATTATCCCACTCAATGGCCTCCCTTGTTAAATGAATCTGACTGTTTATTATATTATAGATATGCCAGCTTGTATTTCTGCATGTGCATTGATGGGGAGGATAACGAGCTGGAGGTACTTGAGATAATTCATCACTATGTGGAGATTCTTGACCGCTACTTTGGCAGTGTGAGTCAGTCAGATATTTGTCTTAATCTGTAGATCTCCAATGCTTTAGCAAGGACTAAACTGCATCTATTACCAGATTGTTTAGCAATTGACATCTACAATGCGGATTGTTAAATAGTAATGATACTTAATGTTTTCTTATGTATGCTTGCAGGTTTGTGAGTTGGATCTTATCTTCAACTTTCATAAAGTGCGTACTCATTTTAGCAGCTTTTAATTTCACCTACTTTTGTATTTGAAGTACTAGGCAGATTAGGATAGTCATTTGTTAATTAATTCAGATATTGTTTATCTAATGTATATTTTAAGACTTCTAGCTTGTATTTTTTGAAATTGTTGTTAGGCCTATTACATACTAGATGAACTACTGATTGCTGGAGAGCTTCTAGAACCAAGCAAGAAAACCATTGCACGAGTTATAGCAGCTCAGGTATGAGTAATTTACTTCCGGTTCTAGAATTCAATTGTTACTGGAGGTTACAAATTCATCTATTCTTTAACATTGTGTAAAGCTAAATAGATGTCTGGTCTCTGATATTTTAAGACGATTTTTGTTTGCTGCAGGATTCTTTGGTGGAGAGTGCCAAAGAACAAGCTAGTTCTTTGAGCAATATAATTGCTCAGGCAACCAAATAGAATTCTTGTGAGTACATATCGTAATCCAGTTTTTGGCAGACTTTTTCAAGATATTCTTGTATTTCTAGTGAGATTTTTTCTATGAATATTTACTCCACAGCGAGTTTACAAGTATCCATTGCTGTCCTTTGAGAGTTTTATTGGAAGTACATAGCCTTGAATTGGAGGGACATTCGATTTGTGATTTGCATGTTTTAATAAATTACATAAGAGTATTTTAAGCATTTCATATCATCCTGCCATGTCCCTTTTTCAAAATTTCTAAAAATAGAAACTTACTAAAAATAGTAAGTCAGCAGTTCCAAAAATAGAAAATGAGGACCTCTAGATAAATTGAGAAATATTGTCCTTCATGGTTAAATGATCAATTTCAGATTTATTATTAAATTAATAAATAACATTTGATATTATTTTGAGGGAAAATATGACTTGGAAAAATTAGGAGGTGAAAGGCAAGTGGAGGAGTTACATTTTTGGAAATATAAAGAATTTTCTCTCTTGGTGGGGAGTTATGGGTTCCCAAATTAGAAATTTAAGATTTCTCAATAAAACATGAATTTGGGTTTCCTTTGACATTATTCTTGTTGCAAATTTCAGCTAAGCTTTTGCTTGTTTCTTCAATGGTTGATAAACCAATGGAGAAAGAGACTTTTGGATGGGATGTTCATGGTTTCCAAAGTGATCTAAGGATGGGAGTCAGAGGATTACCAGGTGTTCTAAGGATAGGACTCAAGGAATACCATTGAATAATATCATTTCAGAGATTATCATTGTGTTGAATAGTTGAGGTTTTCTTGAGTTTTCAGTTTTCATGTGTTGCAGAAGTTAATGGCAACATTAAGGTCGTGGGTTTCATATAATTTCATGTATTTTCATGATATTTTGTTATTAGTAAATTTGTCTTGAGGTTTGATGAGTTTATCCTGAAGATTTGTGAACTTGCAGTACATTTCAAGCTTCGTATCTGCTCACTGTTTTGGGTTTGTTTGTAGTAGAAATATATTGATGTATATCAGACTTGAGGTTGTGGTTTTAATGAAAATAACATTCATTTTGATATTATTTACTTGTATGTCGAGTTCGGTGAAGTTTGGGGTTGATTTGACAATCAGATCTATAAATTGGGTGCATAGTTTATAAGATAATCTGTTAAATCATTGTAAGTATTTAAGTTTATTTGAAAAGATTAATTATATGAGAGTTTGGAATAAAAAGTAAGTTATAATTTTTTGTCACTTGATCCAAATTTAATTTAATAGCACAAATTTATTAGTTTGGGACATTACACATCCCGTTCAAGGCTTTGTGCAATATCTTGCACTCTCACAATTTATAATGTTCTCACAATTCCTGTTGACACTTGGTCCGTGTTGGTAGCCTCCTAAGAAATGATAGCTTTCAAACAAACCATTTACTTCAATCCAAGGGTTAGGTGAGGGGCGATTGTGCTCTACTTTTTGTGAGAGTAAACTTTAATTTCAAAATAATTACAACAATTAAACCAGAAGCAAGTAAAGATGACTAATTTGGAAACAAAGAATGGTGGAATTTTGTTTAGGGAAGAAACATTGAGTAATTTAAAAGTTGTATCAGCTAGGACTCTTAGCTTTTGTCTTTTTAATTGATCATTCTTAAGAAGTTTGGTGAGCATTTCATACTTCCTTTCTAGAAACCTTTACAATTACAAATTTTAACTTCTCTCATTAGTGAACGCAATATCATTTGCTAGGTCTGAAATGTAGGACCTTTTCTAATGTAGTGTGTCAAAATACATGTCTTAGAACTAAGAAAATTTGAAGACTATAATTTTGTCATATTTACCATCTGCTATATTGGTTAAGAAGGGGATCCTGTGCGAAGGAAAGCAAACTGTGTTTCATTTGAAGATATATTCACAACCCTGCAAGATTTGAATTGATATTATTAAGTACCCACAAAATAAGTTCTAGAACATCTATCTAGATTTTTGAAGAGATTGTTGTAAGTATGATATGGCTACTGTTTCAATAGGTAATGCTTGATTTCTTCCATTTGCAAGTTTGGAGGTCAATGGTGCCAATTTTCCAATCAATAATTGGCTTCAACGATCTTTTCTCTTTGGAAATCATGAGTACATGAGAATCAGGAATCTTGTTATTTCTAGCATTTATATGAGGACAAACTCAAGAATGGTTATGCAACTGAAGCTACCACATCTGGAAATGATTTAGACCTCGAGAATATTCTGGGGAAAGCAATCTGAATTGTTGGAACTTGGATACGTTACAAGTGAACGCAAATGATAAAAATGATTTCAGTGTGCGTAAACTTGCAAGGCTGAACTGGGAAGACTGAACCGAAGGTTCCATGAAAATCTACAATAGATTCTGTGAACTGTATTATATCAATTCTGTATGTAAGAAGAATACATAATATTGCAACTCGGTATGCATGCCAGATTGGATCTAATGGAGCCTTTGTATTCACTATAGGGATGTGTTGTAATAACCCTTGCTGCAATTTTATATTAGATTTACAAGATTCTAATAACCCAACTCAGATTTACAATTTGCAACCAAATGGTGAAATCGGGTACATGCCAAAAATCACACCAATGTACTTACAAACACTTCAAACCTTCATAAAAACATAAGAAGAAGATTTTGGATAAATTTTTGCATTATAACAGCATGCAAATATATGTTTATGACAGTCTACCAATCTGCCACGAAGCATTACAAAATAGACTCCAGAAATGGAGCTCAAAGGTTCACAAATCCACTGCAAAATCCAAAATACTTTCCAAACTCCTCACACTTTCCCACAATAGAAAGATGCACGAAAATAAATGTCTAACAACAGCCAAGAGCAACAATATATGTTGTTATTACTAGCAATACAAATCTAAAAATGAACTAAGAAACTACATCACACTATCTATTACAAACTCTGCCAAAGCAACACACATAAAGTCTTTTTGAAGCACAATTGCAACCCCTGAATGTGATTGCTATTGGAGACTTATAAACACACTGCCTGCAAGCTTCTATCCTCCTGGTTTATCAACCTGGAAGATCACTCCTTCAATGGTTTCTCGGCCTCTGAAGAAGAAGAACAAAACCCTGTTAAAAATGATAAAATAGAATGAATGAAATTGGAGCCAAAACAATACTTTAACCCCATAAAAATTTTGAATTCAAACTTGGTGCTCAAATCCAACGCCCGAGAGGGAAATACGTTTGTAATTCAAATTTGGAACATTTACTTGCTATTTGTCAACCACCATTCAACATTCCATTCCAAAATCCATTTCTCTTTATTTAACAACTTCTATTTCCCTTCACAAACTAAACTTTCTATTTTCAAACTCATGCCCTTTTTTTGATTATTAGTAACAATTCAAATTAATTTCCATTTATTCAGATTTGAAGAATTACTTTTGGCAATTAGACTTTTCCCATTTATTTGAAGGTTGTGATTGACTATTTTAGATAACTGGGCTTACTAAAAATAGTAAGTTGTTAAATTTAGAAAGGGGACATGACAAATCCTTCCCTCCCCAAAATTGCTTGTCCTCAAGCAATTGTAGAAATATAACTCCAAAATCTCCATGCCAAAATAATCTATCATGACAAACTGAATAGCCAACCTTGACTTTGCATCTATGTAATGCTGCATGTTCTTCCCAAGTATCCTGAAAATTCCTTGAAACCTGTGTCCTGTAATATTGTGAAGATGATATTCAATATGCAACATTTTTCTCCATATTACCTGTAGGGTTTTGTCATACCTTGCATCTTTTCCAATAAATAACTCACACATTTCAACTTCTTTCCAATCTCTTCTGCCTTAGAGTTGAGGAGATTCTCCCTGTAGGAAACAACACAAACAACTTTGAACTTGGCCACATTTGAAAGATGCTTGATGCATATTTAGGAATATATTAGGAACTCTAATGGCACATATAAGAGACAACAAATGATATCATCAAATAGCATCTCATGCTCCACCGAACTCTGAAAACTGATCTTGCAACAAAAAGGCCTTTCTTATGAACGACTCTGCATTTTTTGACCACCTCTACAAGAACATTTTGATCTCCACATAAAATTTTCAACATGAAAGTTGAAAATGATTTTATGACATGTTCTTCCATGTTAGTAAACTTACTGATGTTCTTGATAGCTTCCACCTTGAGACACTTCCAAAACAATCTCCCACTGCAAGCCAAATAGTGTCTGGGATTTCTAGCTAGAAGTTCACTGTTATTTGGCAACTTGAATTTAAGACTTTTGAAACATTTGTTGATGTTATGGGTCCGATTCTTACTATTATTAGGACTGTTATAACAACCTTTACAATCAATACCACAACCTATACATCTTTTGAAAAAATATCTTTCATTCACCTCTTCAATGTTGATATGCATATCATGGAAATGCATAGCAATAAACACATACATTACCTCAACCTATAAGCAACCATTTTCATCCTCATGGATTAGTATATAGGATCCAAAATATATCATTAGAACGATCATATAGTAGCATACACCCCATGACACATTGATCTCTATAAGGGAAAACAACTTATTTTGTATGAAGATGATGAAATCTGTGGAATCATCCTTTGGTATACGCTTGAGACCCTTCTCTATTCCACAAAAAGAGTTAGTAGTGAAGATGAGGGAAATGGGCAATTTGAATCAAAGATTCAAAATGCTTCCAACATCTAACAATGAAGCACTTGCAAGAAACATGCATGTAACATAAAAAAATAGCTAAACTAATACACATGCACGCTATCAAAACTCTACTCCATTGCACTCCTATTCCTCAAGATTTCACATTTAACATTATTGCTCTCAGAAGCACTTATGCAAAAGGCTATGAGGAAATGGAGATTTGAGGATGTAATAAAATGATATAAAAGCGGATATGAGAAAACAAGAGATGCAAGGGATAAAAGATCAATGCTTGAAATGCAAAGATAGCGAACATGCGCTCAAGATGTCAAGATAATGGATGGGTGTTCAAAATGCAAAGATCATGGATGGAAGAATGGGAGAGAGACTTGGTTTTTATAGATGTTCTCCGGGTGAGCTCAAGTTGTAAGACGAATGTGGGATAAAAGGTCGGTTGTGGAAATGTAAATGTTTATCCCATATTGATTAGGTGGATGTAATAGATGGATATGAAAAATGATAAATAGGGGATGGATTGAGAAATGGATTTAATAAATAATAATGTTATAAAATGGATTTATTTAATATATGATATAATATGAATATTATGATATAGAGAGGAATAATGGAATAATGAAAAATGAATATTGTGAGATAATGGAGAATAATAATATTATATTATATGGATCCACTTGATAATGATTGGAAAATTAAGATTAAATAAGAGGATATTTAATGGAAATTTTTATGTGTCTACAATTGGTAAAAGAATTAAAAAGACATTCTAACATGATGAGAACTCTTTCACTTCTATGGAAAATAAGAAAATGCCAGTAAGTAATCATTTTGAAATAATCGCCTGTCACCATCCTTTGTATTGCCAATTTTTGTGACCCATCACTCCCATAGTACCAAACTAAAAAGAGTCTCCTTTCAAGATGACCTATCTCCATCACAAGTCTTCCATGAACCATAGGATATATGAATTCTCTCAAAGCATAATGAATAGGAAATTTCTCATCATACCTTGTGAATCCATCTTTCAAAACTTGGGGGTTGATGAAATCATATTTATTGGGTTCCCACATTTGCATTGAACTCCAAATTGTTCCTTTTTTTGAAGCACCAAACTCTAAAGATAATGCACATGATAAATATGGAATGTTAAGTATATAACATGAGATGATTATTGTAACAATTCCCTTCAATGTTTATTGTGGTGCAATCTCTTGTAAGCCTTGGACACTTATGATTTTTCCCCAACGTTCCCAAATATCAACCCAAGTCTTGAAACATAAAATGATTTCAACATAGATCATTTCAAAATGAAATACTTGGTTCAGTTTCAATTGAAAAGTTGAACTATGAGGCATAAACTTGAACTTTGTATGCTCCTTGTAAATTAATGTCAACAAGTAGCTTGGCACCAACTCAAAATATGAAGCAATATCTGTCAATAATATGCTGGAAACTCCACTCCACAAGGATTTTTAGTAGCACATATTGGAAACTCTCTTTTTATGATTTAAAAGCATTTGAAAGTTCAGACGAAGATTGCATTGCTTACCACACCTTGAAATGTGATGTATGTTCTCCAAAACTAAGCAACTTGTAGCATCAAGAATTTGTAGCATCAAACAACTTGAAGTGACTGCCTCTTTATGGAAATCACTCATAAGCTTTTCTTCATTTGTAGGACATGGCTCCAAAAGGTGATCTATGAGCTGTAAACATTGGTCCTTCACAACATGGTTAGAGTGCAAGATAACCAAGATAGACTTCCTTCCAATATAGATGAAAAAAATGGGAAACTCATAGGCAACATTAAAGCCTTCATTTGTTTTGATTCTCATAACATCACTTGGATTCCATTTGCAAGAATAACCTTGCTATTGTAATAGTGAATCCTCATTCCCCATTTTGAAAGATGTATCTCTTACTTGAACCTCGCTTTTAGCATGCTCCCTTTTGTGAAGATTTTTTTATTAGCATGAAGAAAAGAAACAAATCTGAAAATTCAAATCTCTCTCCATACCTTAGGTTCTCAACAAGGAATTCATTTTATTTTTCCAACTTAAGGTTGGGGAGATACCAACATGATTCGATTGTGCTTTTTTGATAGATCTAGAATTTGATAGTCTGGAGCCATGAAGTGATTTTATCAATGTGGTATTCAACTTATCAAAAAATTTAATCTTTATTTGCCTTATCTTCTCACCTGGATCCCACATTCTTATGTTCCAACAATTTTGAACCTCTAGAAAGTGATCTACCCCTTTTGCATGCTCTCCATCATGAAAAGATTTTTGTGGTAACATAGAAAATGAACTATTGTAATGACGAACACCCATTCTTGCATGCTCTCTTTGATAACAAAATTTGTGTAGAGGAATATGTAGAGGAAATAATTTTGAAATTTATTTATCATACCTTGAGCTATGAATTGAGGAACTACTCTCTTCAACATCACCATGCTTCTGTTGTGCTATTCCAGTGCAAAAATAAATATGCTCATTCCTCCAAACTTCAATCTTAAGACTATCTAAAACAAATTTCATATCTTCATTGTTGGGTTCTTCTTCTGAAACTTTTGAGATGATAATTGGTTCATCTCCTCGTTCCATCTTTTCTTGTAAATTGTTTTTTCCATCTTTTTCTTCATAAATGTTAGAATGAAATACATGATTATCAAAAAATGAATTGATATCTTCAATCAAAGGATTTTTACATTCAACTTTCCTTTTAGATTCCTCATGTTCTCCTTTAGTGGGTTGGTCTGATTTTGATGTGTAATATTCATGAAAATATTCAAGCATTGATTTTGGTTCTTCTTCATTATCTTGATCTAGTAATGATGTATCCATCATTATTTCTCTTTCCACCATCTCATTTGTACATGCTTCTCCCTGTATTTCTTCATTGTTCCCACATCTGACTTGGTTCCTTATGTTCCTTGCATGCAAAATTGAGCCTTTTTCTTTTGAGTTTTCTTCTAGTGTCTTCTTTCATCTTTGTAATAATTGGGCTTGTATTTTTTTTTGTAGGTACAATTGTATGCTAGTACTTTTTCATTGTTCTCTTACATGTTGATCTTGTTGAAGTCTATATCCCCTCAGATTCATCATTCCTTGCATTTGAGTAACATAGTCATTGTAGGGCACTGCATTCTTAAATCCTTCATCTTGATTGTCATAAGATACTCTAATTGCAACCAACTCTCTTGCTAACTCTTCCATAGGATTGGGGGGTGGGTTGGTTGTAGTTGAGTTACCTTCAGGTATGAATATTGGTTTTGCATTTTTAAGAGGAGAGGTACTTTTTTGAACTTCTGAAGGCTCCCTCTTTCCTTAGTAGATATTGGATTTTGAAGTTTTTCTGCCAGTAACCTTATCACTTCCCTTGTTTCAGCAAGACAATCATCGGTTTTCTTTTTACTCTTTTGTAACTCTTCAAGGAATTTCTTGTACATCTCCTCAGCATCAACCATCTCCTTCTTTTGTGGGCTATACCCTTTACTTTCTCTTGAGAGGGGATTTTCAGTTACCCTTTTATTTTTCTCCCTCTGTAAATATCTCTTTTCCCTTTCACTCAACTGCATAAATATTGTTAAACCCTTAGGAAAGCAAGATCATGGCCCTGATACCATTGTAGTAATCCTTGCTGCAATTTAATATTAGATTTACAAGATTCTAATAACCCAAGTTAGATTTAAAATTTGCAACCAAACAGTGAAATCGGGTATGCCGAAAATCACACCAATGTACTTATAAACACTTCAAACACTCATAAAAAACATAAGAAGAAGATTCTGCAGAGATTTTGGCATTATAACAACATGCAAATATATGTTTATGACAATCTACCAATCTGCCATGAAGCATTACAAAATAGACTCCAGAAATGGAGCTCAAAGGTTCACAAATCCTTTGTAAAATCCAAAATACTCTCCAAACTCCTCACACTTTCCCATAATAGAAAGATGCATGAAAATAAATATCTAACAATAGCCAAGAGCAACAATACATGTTGTTATTACTAGCAATACAAATCTAAAAATGAACTAAGAAACTACAACACACTATCTATTACAAACTCTGCCAAAGCAACACACATAAAGTCTCTTTGAAGCACAATTGCAACCCTTGAATGTGATTGCCATTGGAGACTTATAAACACACTTCCTGCAAGCCTCTATTCCCCTGGTTTATCAACTTGGAAGATCACTCCTTCAATGGTTTCTCAGCCGTTGAAGAAGAAGAACAAAACCCTATTAAAAATGATAAGATAGAATGAATGAAATTGGAGCCAAAACAACACTTGAACCATATTATAATTTTGAATTCAAACTTGGCACCCAAATCCGACGTCCAAGAGGGAAATATGTTTGTAATTTAAATTTGAAACATTCACTTGCTATTTGTCAACCACCATTCAATATTCCATTCCAAAATCCATCTCTCTCTCTCTCTCTCTCTCTCTCTCTCTCTCTCTCTCTCTCTCTCTCTCTCTCTCTCTCTCTCTCTCTCTCTCTCTCTCTCTCTCTCTCTCTCTTTATTTAACAGCTTCTATTTCCCTTCACAAACTAAAATTTCTATTTCCAAACTCATGCCCCTTTTTTGATTATTAGTAACAATTCAAATTAATTTCCATTTATTCAGATTTGAAGAATTCCTTTTGGCAATTAGACTTTCCCCATTTATTTAAGGTTGTGATTGACTATTTTAGATAACCGCGCTTACTAAAAATAGTAAGTTGTTAAATTTAGAAAGGGGAGATGGCATGTAACCTAAGGATTATGAGTGAAATCCTTTCTTGTGTAGTGCTGGCATATGTGATGCCCTTGATGTATATTGTTATCTACTCATGTACACATAGTCACACACAAATGTGCATGCATCTAATACACTTATAATCAAGATGGTTCATTGGTCCTTTGTAATGCTCAATAATGGATTTTGTTAATTGTTCAGAGTCATAGTTGCATACCCATTGATTCCCATATTTGGCGTCTATTCATGAGTGTATCAAGGACAATTATTTTCCAATTGAAGACTTTGGAGCTTGATAAGAGGTAGTAAGTAATTGAGGAGATATCATATTGTGAATTCTATTTTTATTGTAGGACCTAGGAGATCATGCCTCATGTAGGCATCTAAAAATGGTCAACGCTTGTGGTGTCATACTTTAACATGTCCACATGACCTTACTTTAGGGTTTCCCCACTTTCTTAACATTTTCTCTATGTTGCACATTCAATCTTTATCATTTGTCTATGTTGTGTCATTCTTCTACATTTTTTATTTATTCGATTCAATTTCTCCCATTTGAATTAGGTTTTGTCAATATCAATTTTGATTCTCAACCAGTGATCATGATCATCTTGTCATATCAATTGGACATCAATTTTAACCCTAATTGGTATCAATTAGGGTTTGTCTAAAACCTTTATTATTGATCATCCTTTCAATCAACTATTAATTTAGATCAATTTGGCATCATTTTCAATCTTTAATCATCAATCTATTTATCATTTGTGATTGATCTGTCATCGGTCTTTGTCAATCTTCATCAAATCAACCTCTCTGTCAATTTTGTTCGATTTGCCATCAATTTCAATCAATCATCAATCCTTATCATTTTGGATCAATGATCATTTGTCATTTATCAAGTCAATCCCTTTGTCATTTTTGATTGATTTGTCATCGGTCTCTATCTTTATCAATTCAATTAGTATCGAGTCCTTTTCAGTTATTTTTTTTATCATGATCGTCATCATTCATTTATTTCTTTAATCACATCATGACATTATTATGACCTAATTCATCTCTTTTCTATCTCCCAGTGTTTAATAATTCTTTCATTATTAAGTCCTACTAACATCCCTTTAGGATAAATTCTGTTGAGTCACAATTAAATGATATATTTAATTAGATAATTAGTCTTTTTTGTGAGAGAAATTAATAAATGAAAAATTATTAATATCTCCCACTTCCTTGTCTCCTAACTTTCCCCCCTATTTTCTCCACTAATTTTGGCTCCTATTTTTTAGGCTAATTTATCATAACTTGTCCTAGAAATATGTCATGAAATTGACATATTAATAACTTGTCATGAAATTAACATAGTAACTTGTCATATTCTTGACATAGTAATTTGTCATAATTTTGAAATAGAAGTTTGTCATAATTTGTCCCAATAAACATGCCTTTTTTGAATCAATTACTTCTTTCAATCATTCATACCAATTTGATGGTTTGTAAATTTCTCCTATAAATTGAGCCATCTTCTCATTCATTTCCAACCATGCTTCTAGTATCCTTACGTTGTTGAATTCACTTCCTTTTGTCATCCAATTTTCTTGCAATCACACTTGCATCTTGTAGGTGAGATCCACAACCATTTGAAGGAGAAAGAAGAACAATGAAGGAGATATCTGCATTATTGGTTTGTGTTTCCTTTTGATATTTCATCTTCATTCCTTTATTGAATGTGTTCATAGCATATTAGTTTTTGTGGTTGACTAATTTGATTTATGACGCTCTACCTAAATTCCTATCTCACACCTCAAAGTGGTTTTGTTTATTATATATGTTTTGCTCTTATCTTTGCCATCAATTTGTATTTATTCCCTTCTATTAGATTTAAGTGTTCAAGAACAATTTACTATTTTGTTATTGATACTTGTATATTCCATTAAATTTGTATTTCTTTTCTAGCAATAATCAAGTTCATTGTAAAGAACATGAATAAAAATACAAAGCATTGCCCATTATATACCCTTTTTAATTTTGTAAGCAATTCTAATTACAAATCTCATTAATATTACATGATCTATATAGTTGACATGCATGTAAGAATGAGAAAATGTAGAAGAGAGAGGTGCATACTTCACCCTTGGACCTTGTCTTAAATTATATCACCTAATGCTTATTTGGACACATTTTATTCATTTGTTGATAAGATTAAAAAAAATCTACAAGATTTTAACATATTTAAGTTTAATGGCTTAGAACCCATTTGATTCCAAACCCATTTGGACCTTGGACTAGATCATATGTGTGAATTTTGTCCATTCGACATATTTGCAGTTGTAATCAAGTTAAGTAAATCTAAACATGCTTTTCATTTTATCGAGCCATGCAACAAATTAGACCGTTGCTTGTTGGTTCGCATGCCAAAACATTGAAATTTAGCATTTAGAATTTCATATTTAAAGACATTCCTAAAAATTTTAGAACTCATCTTAGGATTTTGGAATAGATTGGAGAGTTTTAAAATTTTGGAATAGATTAGAGAGTTTTAAAATCATATTAGATATGGTGCAGTAATAACAATTACATTTCTTCAACATTTCATTGACATATACTACATTTTAGATATTTTGCATTTGTATCTCATTTTGTGTTTCTATATCTCATGAAAGCCAACAAAATGGTTTGGCAAAAAGTTAAGGCAAAATATTTCATACTTCAACCCTCTTACAATAGATTGTAAAAGATGTTTCTTAGCACCGTTAGGTCCCAAAATAGATATCATTCACATGTATGTAAGTTTTGGAATTTTATAATAGAAAAGGATAAAATCATGTATGGTAAACAAGATAGCACCATCCTTGAAAAAAAGATTTGACCATAGAGTGCATCACTTAGTGATAAATCATATCATCTAAATATCAGTGAAAAACTGAAGTGTTGTCTAGTTTCTTATGTATTTAATTATTTATTAATCTCAAACTCATATATTTAAATTTAAGTTTATGTTTTATTTTTTATTTTTAGACCCTAAATATTTTGCAAAGGATTGTTTCCTTAGTTTTTACTACAAAGAATTACATTAATAAAATTGTTTAGAAAAAATATTTTCAACTAACATTTAGTATTACATTCTTGAATAAGAACTATACATTTTGTAGTAATATCATATTAATGCTTTTCTAATTGTAATAATTTTTCATTAAATATTGTATACACCAAAAAATGGTCTAGAGATAATTGATTAAATATGAAGTTATTTAACTAAAGTCTTTTATTTCTCTACTATATAAATGAATTTAATAATTTATCTATATAGTTCATTATTTCTAATTCCTCCCACCTTAATTCATTTCTTCTATTTTCCTAATTAAATTTCAAATTTAATTATTCATCGTCATTAAATTTGAATTTTTAATTCAAATTTGGGCACATGTGTCCTAACCCTTAACTACCTAACCTAATCACATTCTAGCCTAACCCATCCCACCTAACCATTGATTTAACTAACCCTATCTCCTCTAACTTATCCTAACCTCTTGTGGGTTTGTTATCTTCTCTTGAGGACACATGGCATCATTGCCACATGTCCTTCATCTCTTTGCCACTTGCCTTCTTGTTGGTATATGATGGAGATTCCTTGACAATTGTCTCTCTAGGGATACTTCAACCTCCTTTCTAACTTCCTTATTTCCGATCGTCGATCTCTCCAGACCAAATCCTCACCTTTGAATCTTTCCACCTCAACTTTGGATTTGGAAAATTTATAAATAGCTCCCTTCTCAGCCATGAGAGGACCCTTAGCAATCTTCGTAAGCTCACGATGTTAGCAGTTTTAATCATAGTATCATTAGCAACATTTTCACAAGTATTTTCATAGTTTTAGTGTCATAGAATAACATATCAATAGGATCATTGCATTCATAGCATACCATCATGATAATTTAGAATTGTACATCATCATAGTTTATAGATTTGCATCATTGCATTCTCATTTCTTAGGTAGTCATCTTGCGATCATGCATCTGAGAGCTAGCATCTAAACTCGCAAGGTCCTTAAAAATAGAGAACAATGGGACGATGTGAGGGATTTTTCTTATTAGTTTATTTGTTTTACTTTCTCTTGTAATGTTTCATTGAATGTGGTGTTAAGGTTTGATTTAATGGATTATTACACATGAAATTTTACATTACATTATTTCTGGTGCCCACCACGAGGCTGAAGCCCCAAAAAAGTTTAATATATTTTTTGGAAGGTTTTCTTGAAAGGTGCATTCAGAGAGCCAATCTAGCATTTTGACGACCAAGTTTGGTTCATTAAGCTTTTGACGCAATGCATACGTCGTCCAGATTAGCGCTTTGCTATTACAGACTAGCGTTTTGGTTTTCCAGATTAGCATTCTGGTTTCATAGATTAGCGTTTTTTATTTCACAGACTAGCATTTTGATTTTCCATATTAGTGTTCTGGTTTCATAGATTATCCCTTTGCTCTTACAGATTAGTGTTTTGACTTTCCAGATTAGCATTTTAAGTTCACAGATTAGCGTTTAGCTTTCACAAATTAGCACTTTTCTTTTACAAAGTAGCATTTTGGTTGCACAAAATAGAACATTAATAGCACAAATTAGCACTTAGAAGAGTTGTTTTAGCACTTTCATTTATGCTTTCAAAACCTTAACTTCTAGAGACTAATTGACACCTTTCTATTTTACAAGAACTTTTACGTTGCTAGAGACTAGGATTGGAAAACATTACGTAGCCAAAGACCTTTATGTGAAACTACTAATAGTGTTTGCAACCACTGGAGTATTGTATTTATTTGGTTAATTTAGGTTCATTGTATAATTAGGGGATAGATATGTTGGATATTGTTAGAAAATTGTGCAAATATGTGTTTGGATCGACTGAGTGATGTGTTGTCATTGATGGCATCATATTCCTCTGTGTTCCAATTTTGCAGTCAGATTAAGTGAGTTGGTTTGGCCAGTGTGTTGCAAATGAGTTGTTGTGGATTAAAGGGTTTTGAGATAAGTATCTCTAGTTGATTCAGCTCAAGTTTCAGTGGTTCGCATGGAGATTTGATTGAGTTATGAGATCTGGTATTACGGTTGGTTTTTTAGTTGTTCAACATTGATCAGTGTTCTGGATTTTGCTCCGCATTGCTCCGCCTTGCTCCGCTTTGCTCCACCTTGCAATATCTTGGTTTGCGGATTTTTAAAAGTTTTTGGGATGTTCTGGCGTGTCTTCAATTCATATGGTTTGTGATTTGGAGGTCCACAAGTGAATTTTTCAGTTTGACAGTCATTGCAGTTAGTATTCTTGAAGTTCAATATAATGACGAAGATTCTAGTAAGTGGTGTTGGTGTGGTTGTTTCTATGGTAATTCATGATGCTTGTGGATGTTTCTAGATCATGTGCTATTTGTGTTGATGGTCTGCATTGATCAGTGAGCGTGTCGTTGATGATTTTCCTTGATCCAGTGGTGTTCTTCTTGATCTTGGCCGACATGATCTGATTGTAGCGTGTTGCAAATGTTTGAGGCATAATTATTGGAGTTTCATATTTGAGGTGTTGATTTAGGTCCATACTATGTCTTAGCTGACATTGTTTTAATCCACATATAATATTAGCATGTATGATTATATTTTTGTATTTAGGTGATGTGTGTTGAGCCGAACTTGAAAGATAGGTTGATGATATGTATAAATAAATGTTATACTCATGTGAGAGAGGTATCTATGTGCAAATACTGCTCTAATCTTTAAGAAGCAATGAAGTAGTGTGAAGAAGTGTGAAGAAGTGCACAAGAGAAGAATATGTGTTATGTGCCTAACTGAAACTATATCCAAGCATGAGGAGATGCTATTCTATCAGTTCATGATCTTCCAGATGTAATCCGAATGTTTTTGTAAGACAGTGAGTCTTCCTCAGGGTTGTAGCCTTTGTTGTTTGTTTTTTAGTAGTGAGCTCTAGGCGGTGTGCTTGAATGCATGTGCATTCCCCCATGTAATATTTCATATACTTCTAACAGGGTATCATCATATTGTGGGTAGGTTCCCACCATGGTTTTTCCCTTGACCATGTTTTCCATGTCAAAAATCATGGTTTTATGTGTGTTATTGATGTGGTGTTGATTTATGCTTTCACTGTTAATTATCAAATCTGAAATTATTTTTGAGTTAAAAAAAGATTTTGAGAAAACTGATTCACCCCTACTCTCAGTTTTCTGTCTTATTGCCAACACAATAATCATCATGTCTTATGTGTCTGAGATGGTAGGCGTGTATGCTCTCCCCTTCATTGGGTGATCAAAAAACCAGACCCATCGAATCTTTCTTTTTAAATAGTGCAATAACTTTAGTGGGTCTGCCCTCCTGAGTAGCCCATAAAGCCGGGTGAGAGGGGAACAAACCAAGTGGGAATGGCTAACGCCAAGTTCATCTAACCCACTATAAAATAAAAGTGATTTCGATGAAAATCAAGGTCAATGATAGTGCTTGGGAATAGCTCTCCTTCATACCTTCAGGTATATCAAACCTTGGTTTTCAAGGCTGGGAGACCTCTTAATCTCTGATATCTAGTTCCTTAGCACAATTTCATCATCAGGATTTATCATCCTTAATTAGGAAAGAAGAGCTTTAAAATTAGATCATCTTAATCTTATCAAGAGGATCTTTCCTATTCGACTTATTTGAATCATACTAAACTTGCACTTCAAATAAAGATCAAAGCTTAAACATCTTCAATCACTTGTATGCCAGTTTTGACTAGAAATTAGAGGAGGAAACAAAAACAAAATAAATAAAAACAAAAAAATATGATGGCTGAGGAAAATCATTTCTATAGATCCCGCAATCAAGATGATGATGATGATGATGGGGAAATAATGGAAGAAACTATCAAAGAAGTGCAACAAGATACAAAATTTGGCAAATCCATGGAAAAGGTCTTGGAAATGAATAAAAAATACTTCCTCATGTTGGCACATTAGGGTGATAAGTTACCTCATGACTTTGATGTCACACAATTGAAATTAAGTGAAAGGACAAGTGAGACTCAAAATGATACTAGTGAAACATAATGAAAGAATCCAAAACAATCGAGACAACAAAACAAGGAACAAAGTGAATAATTCCCTTTTAACTCTCACTCAACAAATACAAGCACTTCAGACCCAAATTCAAGATATGCAAAGAGGTACTCACTGCAAGATATCTGCTCTTATTCGTTTGATAGAAATATAAACATGATACCATTCCCTCCAAATTGCGAAAACCCTAAATATGACAAATATAATGGTAGAACTGACCCACAAGACCACGTGAGGGAATTCTGCACAATGAGCATGGAGTTTTCACATGAAGACACTTATCTAATGAGGTTATTCCCAAAGAGCTTAGGCGGACAAACCACAAAATGGCTCTCTAAACTCCCACCTGACATGAAAACTTTTGATGAGTTGGCAGATAAGTTCATATCTCAATACTCATATAACATTCAACATGAGATAACTATGCTAGACTTGTGCAACACAAAACAGAAAAATGGAGAACCATTCATGACATTTTTACAAAGGTGGAGATGATTGTTTGCAAGATATCCTCGTCATGTGCTTGACAATGAAAAGATGGACATTTTCATTGACAATCTAAATGAGGAAATGAGCTATAGACTCAAATTGCAATGTCCACCAAGTTTTGACAAGATGATTGAAAATGGAATCAAGATTGAGGAAGCTTTGGTCAAGAAAGGAGTGTTAAAAATTTATAAAGAAGGAGCTAATTCCTCCAACAACACTAATAACAACAACAATGACAAACCCAAGTTTTGGAACAAGAATAGAAACATTGTCAATGATGTAATAGTGGATACTAACAATTTAAAACCAAAACAACCCATATTCAATCTATCAAGAAACGCTGCAATGGTTAATCAAAATAATAATAAACCTAAACCACCTTTCACTACTTTTTGTATAAAATTCACACCTATTGGAGAACCACTCAAATTAGCATTAAAAATGCTCCTTGCAAATAAATTGATTTTGTTATCACTAGAAGTATGAGATTTTGATCCAAAGGTTAAACCTGCATGGTGGAATGATGATCATTATTGTGATTATCATCGAAGTAAAGGACATCAAACGAATGATTGTCAACGATTGAAACATGTCATTCAAGACTTGGTAGACAACGAGGTCATAACTGTAGATGGGCATACAACAAACGAATCACACATGGCATTCAAAACTCCATTAACAAATTACGAAAAGGGAGAGACCTCGATACCATCAAATAACAAAGGCAAAGAGAAAGTGAACTATGATCACACATATGATAATGTGGTTAATGTTATTGTGGTCAAAGAGAAGCAATGACCAAAACCAGCACATACCATCATGAGAAGTAAGGCTAAGGTCACTTTACTGGGTCCTACAACCAACACACCATCAACTTCTAAATAGTATAATATAGTGGACCAATTGTAGATGACCCCCACACAAATATCAATACTAGAGCTTTTAAAGTTGTCACTCATGCATAAAGAGATTTTAGAAAGAGTTCTAGTAGATACCATAGTCCCCAAAGACCTTGGTGTTGATCAATTCCAAACCATGGTGGGACACCTAACAACTCCACATTGCTTATCCTTCATTGAAGATGATGACTTGTCTTTACAACATCCACATAATGCTCCCTTGCATATTGAAGTTCTCATCTATAAAACGCGTGTCAAACATGTCCTAATAGATGGAGGAGCTAGCCTAAATATTTTCTCATTAAGTCTTGTTCGTGCCTTAGGTTATTTTGAAGATGCAACTGATCCTCGGAAAAAGATCACAATAAAAGCATATGATGAAGAAGAGTGTTCCTCCAAGGGAATAGTAGTGTTTCCGATCAGAGTAGGACCTGTACAAAAAGATAAAGCATGTCAAGTTTTAGACCTAAATTTATCGTACAATATAATTTTGGGAAGACCATGGATCCACGACATGCAAGATAGTCCTTCAAATTACCACTAGTGCCTGAAGTTTCCCTACAATGGACAAGACATCACAATTTCAGCATACTCAAATTCTTTTCAATATTGCAGTAATTTGAAGCTAGTGCAAGAGGTTATTGTTCCACACAACACATAAGCATCTTCTTCTAGTGCACCACCCAAAGAGAAAATGTTTGCCTCAATCTTGGAAAGTTTTGAGAAAAAGGTACAACTGAAAGACAGGGGTGGGAGATTATTCATTACCAGATTTACGACTCTCTCCAAAATCATATGGAAAACCATTGATGTCAAGACAACAACTAGCTTGAAAAACCCTTAAAATACTTGATGGATCATTTGTCAAAGTAGGGACCCTAGCTGAGGAAACTAAGGATAAATATGTTTTACAATGGTTATACAAAGATGAAGAAGAAGTTCAACTAGAGGTTAACAATGTCAGCATCCCAATATAGCAGTATGGAAAAGGATATGATATCATGGGAAAAATGGGATGTGGCGGTAGTGGTCCCATAGGAAAAAGAAAAGAAGGTATCTTAGAACCCATATAACCTCCTTCTCAACATGCTAAAGATAAATTAGGACTGGGGTTTGGGCAGAACAATCTAGATCAACAACAAGAAGAAGTGACTCGCAGGCAACAAGAAGAGGAAAGTAAACGAAAATAAGACTTGTCATTAGGAGAGAAGAAGAAGTTGCATGCAAACAACAAGAAGAAGCAATTTGCAAAAAACACGAAGAAGAAGCAACTTGTAAACAATAGGAAGAAGTAGAGGAAAGAAGACTAGAAGAACTTGCTATAAAGAGAGAAGAAGCTACTCATAACTTTTATGAGCAAATTTTCAAATTACAAGCTTCTAGTGAAACTGATTCCAATGAGTGGGAATGAGATTCATATCATTTTCAACAATCCTCTAAAGACTCATGTTATGCAAACCATGTGACGTCAATGTAGTTCACTCGTATGAAGGACAAATGTTCGAGTGCAGACCACTTAAATTAGAATTGCAATCTATCAATTCTGACTTCATTAAGGATGAGCAGGAACTACTCACGAGAGGTCATTCTAAGGAGGGTAACATCCTAGACCTAGAAATAATCATTGAAGATTTTGATGTGTCCATTATGACCTTTAGTGCCTTTGATACACAACAATCTGATGATCCTTTACCTTTGATGCACCATGAACTTATTGACTGGGAAAACAATGGACCCATTGAGATATATGCCTTTCCTAATGATCATGTCATTGCCTTATATCTCAATGCAGTAGAACCTAAAACAACTTCCACCCATGATTTTTCTAATGCATCTTCTAGTCGAGGGGGTGCCAAATCTCTCAGTCACAAAAGTGAATTAAAAAAAAATTAGGTCTAATGCTGAAAACCATTTAATGGCAACATTAGATCAAAGAAAAGTAAAAAGAAAGGGCGTATCCGATGGTGAAAACTTCCTGGAGGTGCGAGAGGATGGGATATTTGACACTCTTCTCGAATATTATCAAGAAAGGTCTTTTATATTTATTTAGCCGATGAAAGCAATTAACATTTATAAATCAGACAATCCCAAAATTTTACATCTAGTAGCATCATTGTCAGAGCAAGAGAAGCGGAACTACATTGAGTTTTTCAAGAAGAGATAGAAAGAATTTTCCTGGTCATATGCAAACATGCCAAGGTTGGATCCCAATCTCATAATGCATTATTTAAATGTTTCACCAAATTCCAAACCAGTAAAACAAAAGTTGAGAAAAATGCACCCTCACATAGCCTTCCTTGGTAAAGCAAAATTGAAGAAAATAATAGACGTGGGGTTTAATAGGCCTATAGCGTATCCAGAGTGGGTATCAAATATAGTTCCTATTTCCAAGCTAGACAACAGTATCAGGGTATGCACAAACTTTAGAGATCTCAATAAAGAGTGTCTAAAGGATGACTTTCCTTTACCAAACATAGACATCAGTGTGGACTTAACAGCTAGGCACGCCATATTTTATTTAATGGATGGTTTCTCAGGGTATAATCAAATCAAAATAGAACCTAAAGATCAGGAGAAGATAGCTTTCACATTCCCCTAGGGTACCTTTTGCTAGAATGTCATGCCTTTTAGACTGAAGAATGCAGATGCTCCATATCAGAGAGCGATGATAACAATTTTCCATGATATGATGCACACCTTTATGGAAGATTATGTTGACTACTTACTCAAAAAATCATACACTAGAGAAGAACATCTAGAAATCCTAGGTAAGATCTTTGATCTATTGGAAAAATACGAGTTACAGCTAAATCCAAAGAAATGCATTTTTGGAGTCACATATGGCAAGCTTTTGGGATATATTGTTTTAACATGTGGGATAGAATTTGATTAGGATAAAGTAAAGGCAATCATGAAAATGGAATCTCCTAAACATGTCAGTAAGCTACATTCTCTTCAAGGAAGACTCTAATCCATCAAAAGGTTCATCGCTCAATGAGCTAATAGGTGTCATCCCTTTACTCATCTATTGCATAAAAATGTTCCTTTCAAATGGGATGACAGATGTGAAAGATCCTTTGAAAAGATAAAGGAATATCTGATGAATCCACCTATGTTAATGTCACCAATTGAAGGTAAGCCATTGTTTCTTTATATATCAGCTACTGATGTATCACTGGGAGCTCTACTAGCACAACAAGACCATGAAGGAAAAGAATGAGCCATCTATTACATCAGTAGGACTTTAGTTGGGTACAAGCTCAACTACTCACCTATTGAGAAACCATTCTTATCTATAGTGTTTGTATCCTAAAAACTGTAACACTATATGCTAACCCACTTACTCAAGCTGATATCCAAAATAGACCCATTTTAATATCTTCTTAACAAGGCAGCATTGATAGGAAGACTGGCAAAGTGGGTCATGATCTTGAGCAAGTTTGATATTGAATATATTGACACAAAAGCTATCAAAGGTCAGGTAATTGCAGATCAATTAGCTGAAGTACCACTGCAAGATGACAATCCATTACATATTGAAATCCTAGATGCAGTTGTCCTTGCGGTCACAAAGACAACTTAGAAATTATATTTTGACGATTCTTATACTTAGCATGGATCAGGACCAGGCATACTATTCATCATACCTCAAGGTCACACCATCCCAAAGTCATATAGATTGAGTTTGCCATGCACCAACAACACGGTAGAATACAAGGCATGGGTTACAGGAAACAAAATGGCTATAGAATTGAATATCACCAACCTACATGTTTATGAAGATTCTCAGTTGGTCATCAATCAAGTCAATGATGATTACCAAATAAAATATAATAAACTAATGCCTTACAAAAACATGGTGGATGACTTCTATAAGTATTTTGTAGAAATCATTTTTGAACAAATTTCAAGGAATGACAATAAAGCGATAGATGCCATGGCTACAATTTGCTTATTTGCTCCAAACATAGGAAAATCAAGATCGTTATGAATTCCTAGTGGAAGAATTGTTTTACCCCACCTATGACTGTCTTGATACCCAAATCATTTGTCACCTAGTCGGACTTGATTCCTCCCGCTATGGTCAAATATATACATACTTGAAAGATAGCACTCTTCCTCCTGACCTATCAAAGAATCAAAAAGAAAACTTCATTCGAGAATCCGCTCGCTATACTATCATCACAAATACACTTTATAGGCGAGGCCTGCATGGTACTCTTTTCAATGTATTGATCCTAAAGAATCTGAGAAGGCCTTAAAAGAAGTTCATAATGGTATTTGTGGCACTCATTCAAATGGTCTTACTCTAGCAAAGAAACTCATACGATTGGGCTATAATTGGTTGTATGAAAAAAGATTCATTTTCAGTTCGCTAAGAAGTGCAAGCAATGTCAAATTCATGGCAATCTCATACATGCACTAGCTCAAGAGCTTCATACTTTAGCAACTTCTTGGCTTTTTTGTCAATGGGGTCTTGATCTAGTAGGAAATATTTATCCACCTTCATCTAATGGTCATAAACTTATCCTCATAGCTACCGAGTACTTCACAAAATGGATTGAGGCGGTACCTCTCATAAATGTCATAGGAAAACAAATTGCTACATTTATACTCAACTACATCATTTGTCGCTATGCCATTCCTATTTCTATCATCACTTATAATGGAAGACCCTTTAAGAATCAAGATGTCGAGGAGCTTTGTGAAAAATTTCAGATCCAACATAGATTCTCTACTCCATATTATTCACAAGGGAATGATCAAGCAGAAGCTTCGAACAAAACGATTTTGGAAATCTTGAAAAAGATAGTCAATGATGCTGGTAGAGATTGTCATATTCAATTGAATCCTGCTCTATGGGCATATCATACCAGTATCCACACACCCACATGTACCACACCGTACTCTCTTGTTTACGGATATGAAGCAATATTACATGTTGAGGTGGAAATACCTTCAACTGCGTGTATCACTCAAGGGTCTTATTCCAGATAGAGAATAATGGGTATCTAGGCTACAAGTACTAGAATTGTTGCTAGAATGCCTTTGATCATGTGAAACCATATCAATAGTGAATGTGCAGAAGTTACAATCACAAGGTCAGGCCTAGAGCATTTCAGGTTGGAGATCTAGCGCTGAAAGAGAATCCACGTAACCAACACGATCAAGAAAAGAAAGGGAAATTTGAGCCAAACTGGTTGGGTCCTTTTGTCATCACAACTACATATGGATTGGATGCTTATCAATTATCAACACTAGAAGGGGATTCACTTGAAGATATTATCAACAATTTACATCTGAAGAAATTTTATGTCAAAAAAAGCAAAGATACAAAAAAAAAAAAATACAAAAAAGAAAAAATTAAAAAAAATCAGAAAAAGCAAAAATAATTAAAAAAAAAACCAGAAAAAGTAAAATGCAAAAAAATAAAAAAAAGTAAAAGTACAAAAACAATGAAAAATGAGAAAAAGTGCAATAAAAACAAATGGTGAAAACCTAGAAACATGCATTGTTTGTTGGTTGGGTCTTCCATCTATTAGTTCATGCATCTTTCTACTTGCATCCATTTGTAGCTATTGTACATATTCATAATAAAGTCTTTTGTACCTAATCAAGCCTCATGTGTAAATTCTCACCATGGTTTGGGTCATTGTATATATCTGTAATAAATGATTGTTTTTGGATTGGGAGCAAAATCCTGAACCTAGTTGGGGGCAATTTGCATTGAGCTTAAAGACTACAGGAAGAGAAACAACAAGACAATACTCGTAAAACAAAATATCGACATATGACATTGAACATTGATCAAAAATTAACAAATATCAAAATCAAATTAAACATCAGACAAAACATACATCAATGGATGATATCTTCTGAATCATGGTTGAAACACTTTAGTAGGAATGTTTAGTTGTTGTATCTTGATATTTTGCTATCGTGCTTTCTAAGTAGCTCAAGGATGTTTCAAATTAGAGGAGCAAGGAAGGAGCACGATCTTTTCTTTATCTGTTGTATGTTAGTTAATCATTAGTACCGTGCACATTTATTGCAGGACACGATCAACCATATATCATCTATGACATTTCAGATTTGCACAGGAAAATGATTAACATTTGTCTGTTGCATGCAAGCAATACTCAGGTCATCCAGGTTCAATCATACCTCGATGATTGTGTTAACTTGCAATATCAAAATACAAGTAGTACTTAGGTCATCATGGTCTAATTATACCATTGATGTTTGTACGAGCTTACCACATTTGAAAGACTCAATGATGATAAAAAAGCATAATCAAATGACCAATCTAATGGCAGCATTGCATTAATTAGTGTTCGCAAAAGTAGAGTAGATTGCATACATATTATATCTTGCATTTCCAAAGCTTGAGGATTCAAAAATGGTGTTATCTCTCGTATTAAGGGATTAAGTGCACTAGACATTAACAAAATAATATAGATTATCACATTGTCTTTAGCATGGATTCCATCATTGTAATTATTTGCAATAGGTGCTTCCTTGCATTAATCATCATTTTCATCCATCATTTCAAGAGATTCATTGTACATATATCATTTATTAGGTTGATCCATACATTGCATATACCATTCATACACCATCACATTTTAATACATATAGCATTTCATATCACTAGTACAAGTATTAGGCATACATTCATTTAGTCTTCATTGCATCACATCTCATTCATTTCATTATATTTGGCATCATAAATAAATAAATCCATACATAAAATCACATGTTACACAATCATTATTGCATATTCATTCCTAGTATAACGCCATTGCATAAATTCATTATGTATATTATCATATTCATCATCATTCATCTTGTAATATCAGAAAAGTGCATTACATAGTATATAAGTATCATTTCATCATAAGATTACAATAACCATGACATAGTCCATCACAATAAATAAGTGTAAAACATCATACATAACATCATCATGCATTGCATCTCATAAGATCATCTAGACAAGTAAATAAATGCATACATTCATCTGGTAAGTCATGTAAGGCATGTAAAAGTAAATGCATCCATCACATCATAGAGAATATAGACACCTCATCAAGTCTTCGTTGCATCTCATATAATCAAAACACTCAATGTCAAGTGTACAATGATATCCCATTAGTATAAGAGGTACATCAAAAAATGGCAAGAATCATGTAATGTCTGAATCTACATTAGAATGATATAGCATGTGTGGCAAAAAGGGGGCACAAAATATCAAAATATCCACATATCAAGAGGGACGATGAGTTGAGCTCTCTCCGGATGTTGTGGGTCTCGTTGACCCTCTTGCTACTACACCTCTAGATGGACCTACATTAGGATCTCCAAGGTCTCTACATAGTGGCCCCATGATAGCCCTACTCTTGGTCCATGACCGACTCCACCCTGTTCTAATGCTAGTAGCCTATGCAAAACTAAGATCTTATTCTTGTGTAGGAACATCAATGTAATACAACTATTGATAGTACTCTGTCTCTTTGGCAGAATGTTGTATAGCCCTGATGGTCTCACCTGCACAGGTACCCTTGACCAACCTTTGTACCCTCTCAGCTCTATCCATAGCCACATCTCTCTCTGTTGTCAGAGAGGCAATCTGTGTCTGGGTGTGTGTCAACTGACCCTGTGCTTGTGCTAGCTACCATTGCAAGCCTTATACCTTGGACTGTAGTGCAAATATCTATATGCCTTGCCGGTGGGAAGGCACTCTAATATGTACCTGTTGTGGCCTTGTTTGTACCTGTGCAACTGCACCCACTATCCCTGTGTCTTGTCTCATAGCTCCTTCTACATTAGTGCCATGCAGAGGAAGTCTCCCAGATATCCTCCTCCTCATTAGCCGAGTCTGAGCCACCACCAGGTCCTCCACAACCACCACCATGTCCACCATGTACACCATCACCACCACTCTCTCCTCCATCACCACCACCCTCTCCACCATCATCTCCACCCTCATCCACACCTCTTCCATCTCATCGCCCTCTGAGGTGGTTTGTCCTCACCATCATCAAACTTTGGCATGGTCTCAGTTAGACATGATAATATGGGGATGATTGAGAAAATATTAAGCATACTTTGGCACCATCCCCTCATCATAAGTGTCTGGTAGGTAGTCTTGTTGATGGGTTTTTTTGACACACTCGCCAATAGTCAGGTAATTTGTGTAAACACTCACCACCTCTCCTAAAAAGCAATAAGTTCTGAAAAAATAACTAATCCAAGGTCTCTATAGTCGGGTCTCAACTATGATGGGTAGCTCAATGGTTGATGCGGTTGTACCTGTGAAGGGGTCCGCTGGTTAAACGAATCCCAATAACTTCCAATAACTTCGCTTTTTTTTTTGTATTTTATGATTTAAGATTCTCTTTCGAAATAAACTGCAAAGATAGGAAACAAGAAAATAACAATGAAACTAATTCAATAATAACTTAATGAGCTACTTAGTAAGTACCCTACAATCCAAAAATCACCAATATAATCCAAATCAACATTCAATAATGGACCTCTAATAAACCTGCAAAGTCAGCAACCTCACAAATTCATGGAAATAATATCACCACAATATCGTCTATCCCAGTAATTCTCATACACCACTTACATGCGCAGTATGATTCGTAAAAAAATAAACATAAGACCAGAACAAGTTGTTGATTTCAAATAATAGACATTACCAGACTGCAAAGAACAAATTAATAGCACATACGCATAGATTAGACAATCTATAAGCTGCTTCTTGTATTAAATTCAAAGAATGTATCACAAAAAGTAATCTAGTTCATAACAATCTGCAAAAAATAATCTAAAATATCTAAGTGGGCCTCAAATCATCAATTTGTGGACCCTTACAAATGAATCAAACTCCTCAATTTATAAAGTTTCTTGTCCTACTTTCTAGGAAATAAATCTACCTAAATTAAGAACTAAAAAGAAAGGAGTCATGCCTCATATGCATCCCACTGGCAAAGTATGTGGTCCTCCTCCATATGTCTAACACTGGTCATATCAGGCCCCAAAACTCCTAACAACTGCCCTACAAACTTCTCGTACTTCTCTACCACACTAAGAAGGGGAGACCAAATACCTATTATTTCCTTCCCATACTATTGAAGCATTTCAATATTCAACTCCAAAATGTATATGTAGGATTGTAAATTTTTACAACTATCTCCACCTAAGAGGTCTTCTCTTACTATAACCTCTTCCCCAAGATTCAAAACTTTACTCAAAATTTGAATCTATTTGCAAAAACTGTTGAGCTTTTTCTCCCACTACAGGAAGCTAACGCTCCTCCAACCTGTATGGCCTTTACATATTCCCTCATAGTGTTTTGCAAGAATAATCTAATTTTAGAGGCATTTATTTTTGCCCATGCCTTTGTTGTAGCTGCCACCTGTCTTACCTCAACCAATGCTTTTATATCTCCTTTTGGGAGTGATGAGGTTGAAGGTAGGTTGTCATCTATACATGTATCTAAGGGCTTACCCATCTGTACCAACAACTGCTTATATTGTTCTAGTTGTTCCTTGACCTCTGAATGGGAGATGTGCTCCTTTTCTATTCGACCCCTGATGACACTAGTAGCAAGTTCTAATGTATCTAGCTCTCCCCACTTGCTCTGTTTACCTAGTTTGACCTGTTAAACCTAGTATTTCAGGGAGTCTTGACCTTCATCTTGTGTTGGAATTGCTACATCAACAATCACTTCACCAGAACCTGTCCTTGACAAATGATGCACTGTCTTTTCTCTCTTTGTTTTCCGTGGTTCTTCAATGATGGCCTGTTGTAATGAAACCTCTGGTAGCACCACTTTCTTCTTCTTCTCAAAGGTGAAGTTTAACCATTATGGCACATTATTATCCTTTTCACCTTCATGTGGCATGATATCAGCAGTCACCACGTGTACGTTTGACTACTCCTTTGCTTCATCTTTCTCCTCTCCAGCTTGCTCCTGGGTTTGAATATCTAGGGTTGATGTAGCCGATGGAATTCGAGCAATTCGAAGAGTGACATCAACATTCAATTGTTGTTGCTTATGCAACTCTCCTAACCTATCACTCATCTCTTCTTCAAACTCCCTGCCACCTTTATCTTTTTCCTCCATACCATGCTTGGCAGCTATCTCTTTTAGTAGATCTTCTTGGTCTTTTGGAGTTAAGACCAATCTTTCATCCTGTGAATCCTCATGCTCATTTCGTTCCTTCTCTCCCCCAAGTGGTTGCTCAACTAGTAGACCCTGTTCATCAATGTTCATGGGGTCAACTGGTTCATGTTTCTTGATCTTGGTAAACTTCTTTTCTTTCTTCCCTTTGGTCCATCTTTGTACTAGTTGTTCCATAAGTTGCTCATCCTCTTGGTCAGAATTTGATTCAACGTTATGAATGCTTAAAATTTCTATAGTGTGAAACAATACTGTAGTTACTTGAGGTAATGTTGTTGATGTTGTTGCAAAGACACCAGATGATGTTGGCAGAGGGGTTGTAGTCGTTGACGTCAAAATTGGAGCCTATGTGGTTGCAGTTGGTGGGGGCTGAGTAGATGTACTTGTCATATCGAGAGGAGGTTAGGTACTTTCATCAGTTTTCCCTTTTTCATCTTCCTCCCGAGTGCCTTCTCCTGACCTTTGCCCAATTTCTTTCCTAATGGGGAGTACCTCTACCAATGGCATGACTCCTAACCCTTCTCTAATTCCAAAATCAACAATCTTTTTCAAAATTTTGGCCTTCCTCATTCGCCCCTTGACCTGCTTGAGGAGTTCCTCAGTACTTTCTTCAGATTGCACCACCTCTTCTGGGTCCGTAGAGGTATTCTTTCTAGAGTTGGACCTTGTCCTATGGGCATACTCCTTATGAGCCCTTGACTGAGGAACACCTAAGGTTTATTCCTTTTGCTTCCCCTTCGAAGCGCTTGGCCTAACCCTCAAACTTAACCACTACCTAGTTATATCTATAATAGTTTGAGTTACTTTGTCTATATCCACCTCTTCATGCCCCAACCATCTGATTGGAGAGAGGAGATTCTTATCAATTTCCTGTTCCTTATATTTAGGGTCTAATAAATCACCATCATCCCTTAACTCTTCAGGGAGATTGGTCTCTATTTCAAAATTCCTTATTTGCATAACTGAGAGCCTAGACTACTTTTTTGACTTCAAAACCGTCTTGGAGGTTGGCCCAAAAATCCTCCAATCTTGACTTATGTCTCTCCTATGCCTTTGGCATTATTTGCTTTAGTTTTTAGTATGGGTCGTAATACTCTCTAGCATAATTGTATTCTTTTAAATTTAGATCTTGCAACTCCTGCTCTACCGTCTTAGCTACCTTAAACTTGGAATAGGAAAAAAAACCAATAGAAACTGAAAAATCCACACCTATCTTAAGTTTTGAAGACAAAAGTGATTGCAACCCAAGCATCTGCCTGACATACTTTAATAATATAATGTGGTCATTGTAGTATCTTGGCAACATCATAGGGCTCCCTGCAAATCCACTGTCCATTCCCTGATTATGGCCATTTCTTCTGGGCTTATTCTATAACATGTATCACCTATGAGTTTGATGATGACAGGGAAAAGGAAGGCATCATTTATTATTTTATAATGTGCCTTTGCATTGCCTAGAGGGAGTTGGGTGTAATAATCCCACACCTTCTTTTGTCCTTGCTCATCTCTAAGATGGTCCTCTATCTGCAACCCTGGAAATTTTCCTGCTCGAGCCGCTACCAAGACAACGTATGAAGTGAAGAAGAATTTCTTCATTTTATGTACATCTACTAATTGCCTGTGTATATCGTCTGATAAGATCTTAGCCCAATCGAAATATTTCTTGCCAATCGGAACAGTAGTCATGTAGTGAAACATCCATGGGTAGAAGTGTCGACAATTTATCTTTCCGAAGGCCTTGCTTAGCATAATAATCAGGTCACGTTATGGCTCCTTGAAATATTCCCTTAGAATGTCATTGGCCTTCAATCCTATTTTTATCTCCTCCTCGAGCCAATTTTCATTCATATGCCTTTTGCTCGAAGTAGTATCCCCATCCCATACTTTAGCGTCTTCTTCCTTAGTTATTAACAACATCTCTTCCTCTCTTGAAGGAATACCAAACACATATCCCAACATATCAATAGATAAATATATTACTGTCCTTCCTTGGGTATCAATGCACTTCCTAGTGTCTGTATTGTAGAAGTGTGCCATGATCATAATAAATTCATGGGCTTGGATGGATTGAGGAAAAAAAATTGCTTCTACCAGCCTTGATCTCTTGATCCTCCTGTAAGGAGCCTCTAGCCTTGGTTTATCCAATTATGTTGCAATGTCTTCTAATTCAACATGTCCCACCTCTGTGTCAGTTACCCATTTGATTTGATCATCCAATTTTGAAACATAAACCCACCCCTGATAATGGTACTTCATGGTTGCGGGGAGTCTATCCAATTCCTTATTTTTCTTGCTGGAAGTTGGGTCCATCTAATTTTTCCGATCTGCAAGAAAGAACCACAAATTAGCCTATCACATCATCAAATATATCAATTATATTACCCACTTCAGGACTCTGGGGTGGAAAACCCTTTCTCAAACAACTAACCTCGGAGCTCTGGGGTCTCGAGGTTCTGAGGTCAGGATGGGCTAAAATAACATGGCTCGGAACTTCAGGGTTCCTAAGTTCCGGGGTGGACCAAAACAATGGAGCTCGGGACTCCGGGGTGAGACAAGGCTAAAAAAATAAACTCAGAACTTTGGGGTTCCAGGGTGGACTAAGTGTACAACTCATTCAAGACTTCAGGAACCTGAAGTCTTGGGGTAGTTCAAATAATGGCCTAAAAGATGTTTTGGAACTTTGGGGTTCCGAGTTAAAACAATGGCCTCAGAGGAAAGGACTTAGGAACTCCAGGGTTCTGGGGTTCCAAGATTAGGTGTAGTTTATCCATTGGTTGAAAAGGGATGGTTTGTAACTCCGGGGATCCGTGGTGAAAGCACAATCCAAAAAAGATCAACCTCGGGACTCCAGGGTTCCGAGGTGAAAACAACTACCAAGCTTGGAACTCCAAGGTTGGAAAACCCTAAGGGACGCGAGAAGAATATGAACACACAAAACAAGAAAAAAATAAAAATGCAAATCTAAGCTAAAAAAAAAACTAAAAGATCTAAACTAGAAATCTACCAACCTGGTGGAAGAAATCCCTCGAAAACTCAACGATACGGAGGTGCAAAGTCGGGAAGCAGAGAAACGAAATTGGAAAACTTGAATGCACAAATGAGCTCAAAAAGGTTCATTTCCTCTATTTATACCCCTGATATTTCGTCTGTACAGTCGCCTTAAACACGACCTCGGGAGTCCGGACTTCCAAACTTCCAAGGTGAAAACACAGAAAAGCCAAAAACCACAAACAAACCTTAGGACTTTGGGGTTCGGAGTCAACAACAACACAACTTTGGGACTCCGGGGTTCCGAAATGACTAACAACAAAACATGAAGAACTCAAAATTCTAGGACTCCAGGATTCCGAGGCTTCAACGACAAAAAGAGACGAGGCATGACTTCGGGACTCCGCGGTTCCAAGGTTGTGACAAACATAAGAAACAAGTGCCTACCTTGGAACTCTGGGGTTCCTGGTTAAGACTTCAAAAATAGGCAAAGGACACCTCGAGACTCTGGGGTTCTCGAGTTCCGAAGTGTCAAGGCAAAAACTAAAAAAAAACAAAGCTACAAAAAGCAAAAAGGAGAGACCCATATTTTCAAGACAAGGAAACTAATGGGGTTAGGTATGCAGGGAATAACAAGTCCCAAGTCTATGCTCCAAGAGAAATGTACTTCGTACAAGATAGCTCATAGGAGATAGTAGGTCCCTTGTCTACCACATCCTATCATCGACGTGCATACAATGCAATCCCCAATGGGAATCCTTGCATTTGGCCATATTGTCTCAACACTCGGCTAACGATGAAGTTCTCAATAATAAAGAGGGTAGAGCGAATCAAGTATCTGGTACTGAATACGTAGGGTATATCAAGTGCATCCTCTTCCCATGGCTCACAATCTAAATACGACCTGCAGATCACTATATCAAGATCATCCAAAACTCACCACCAATACTCAAGTTTGCCCAACTTCTACTAGACAACAACACCTATATAGACAAAAACATAGGGTATCCCTACTGGTCACTCCCTATTTTATAATGGTCTAGTGATAGTGAGATGCTCCTAGGCCCAAATCTGTAATAAAGTGACGCCTACTGATAAACTAGTAGCACCAAGGTATAATACCTGATTAAGATCATGATAGAAATGGGCAAGCATGCATGAACTCCAAGAATAACATGTCCCTTGTGTGATCATCCTCTCTAGTACTCGATCCCAGCCAACAAATAGTCCTTTCAACCTATGGTCAGGATAGAGAAATCCATCAATGAATCCATCAAGCACAGATGGTAATGGCTCATATAGATCAACCATCTCTTGTCAGGAGATGTCATAACCACACATCTGGTCGTCATAGAAAATCCATCATAGTGAATCAGTCCCACCCTGCTCAGTCATGTCATACATCACTATGTCGCCAATCACCAGAATCTATAAGATCTTGTAGATGTCCTCCAACATAACTGTCATCTCACTAGTGGGTAAATGAAATATATTATGCTCATTATACCATCTCTCAACCAAGGCAGTTAGTAAACCTCAATTAATCGTATACTAGGGCATATCAAGTGATGATGACAATCTGCATCTGACGATCATATCAAGATCTGCCTGTACCAGATGGGGTATCAACTGCTAGGTCTTCGGGAAATGTTCCTGAGACTGTAGAACACCTAGTCCTCCTAAAATCATATCACATCATTGTATCAATATTCGATTTATCAATCTATCTATCAATCTACTTGACTCATGTGAGATTCAATCAATCTCATTGAGCATTTATCATCGACTCTCACTCATCATGAGGTCGTTATCGTCTATCCTATCGAGTGATCCACATCATGATAATCCAAACTAATAAAAAATAAATCAAACAAGAGGCATCAAAATCTAATGTTCATCTGGGATAGATACGCTAAACTGCGCCATTAAAGCGCTAAAGAATACCCTCTAAATGCCAAAAAATTCAAAATGCTAAAATCTGGCATCAAAGCACTAAAACTCATGCATGCACTAAAATATGGACTCTATGCACCAAAACATATACCCAAAATGCTAAATCTATGAAAACACTAAAACAATAACCCTAGATGCTAAAAAATTGATCATATGCACTGATTTATCCTAAATGCTAAAAACCTAACCCTAAGCGCTAAAACATAAACTAAAAATGCTAGAACGGGAAAAAACAACGCTAAAATGCATAAAAAAGGGCCAAAAATCACAAAAATTTCACACAAAAGTTGGCTTTTCGATGTACATACCGGAGGAGCATACTCTAGAGGTCGCTGGAATCGTCACACTCGCTCAAATCGGTGGTCTTGGTATGGGATAACCATTGTTGGTTCAAAGCTCCAATCTTCAAATTACCAAGGTGCAAATGAATTACAATGGTAATTTTTTTTTCACTTTTACCTTTTTAAGAGTTGAGAAAGAGGGAATTAAGTGGCATTGTATTATTTTCAAAATTAATTTATTAATCAAGGCCTCCTCATTTTCTCCTTTTTATCGGGAGATGAATCGGTCGAGAAAATTTAAAAATTTGAAAATCTTCGCAAAATTTGAATTTTTTTTTTTAAAATTGACAAATTTTAAAAAATCATCGAAAAATCCTAAAAATCGAAAAAAAATTCTGATTCATCTCTCGAGGGAGCATACACGCATTACCACGTGACTATTGAAGTCTAGGGAAAAAATCAACATTTTTATCAGTATCTAGAACATTGTTTTGCGCATCGAGTGGATTTTTCTTTGAACCAATGCATTGCCACACATCGCTTCAAAGAGGGGCAAAATGTATACACCAAAAATTGGTCTAGAGATAATTCATTAAATACGAAGTTATTTAATTAAAGTCTTTTATTCCTCTACTATATAAATGAATTTAATAATTTATTTATATTGTTCATTATTTCTAAATCCTTCTACCTTAATTCATTTCTTCTATTTTCCTAATTAAATAGGCAAATTTAATTAATTTGTTTATTTAATTATTCATCATCATTAAATTTGAATTTTTAATTCAAATTTGGGCACATGTGTCCTAACCCTTAACTACCTAACCAAATTACATTCTAGCCTAACCCATCCCACCTAACCATGGGTTTAACTAACCCTATCTCCTCTAACTTCCTCATCCTAACGTCTTGTGGGTTGGTTATCTTCTCTTGAGGACACATGGAATTTTTTCCACATGTCCTTCATCTCCTTGCCACTTGCCTTCTTGTTGGCATATGATGTAGATTCCTTGATACTTGTCTCTCTAGGGATGAAAAGTGTCCTATCCTTCAACCTCCTCTATAACTTCCTTATTTCTGACCATTGATCTCTCTAGACCAAATCCTCACCATTTAATCTTGCCACCTCATCTTTGGCTTTGGAAAATCTATAAATATCTCCCTTCTCAGCCATGAGAGGACCCTTAGCAATTTATGTAAGCTCACAATCTTAGCAATTTTAATCATAGCATCATTAGAAACATTTTCATAAGTATTTTCATAGTTTTAGTGTCATAGCATAGCATATTAATAGGATCATTGCATTCATTGCATAGCCATAATGATAGTTTAGAATTGTGCATCATCATAGTTTATATAATTACATCATTTCATTCTTGTTTCTTAAGTAGTCATCTTGCGATCATGCATCTGCGAGCTAGTATCTAAACCCGAAAAGTCCATAAGAATAGAGAACAATGAGATGATTTGAGGGAGTTTTCTAATTAGATTATTTGTTTTACTTTCTCTTGTAATGTTTCATTGAATGTGGTGTTAAGGTTTGAGTTAATGGATTAATACACATGAAATTTTATACTACAAATATACTAAAATGAAATTTGTATGTATAAAGTAGAAACAACTAATTAAAGAATTTTATTAAGTTGGCATGATTAATATTATTAAATATTCACGTGCATTGATACAATAAATCAAAATCAAAATTAGCTTTTTAATTTTGTCTCCCTCTACTTTTGGAACTTTTCTACTTCGATCTTTTGCTCATGATTATCCTCTTTGCATTTGGTTTCATCTCAAAAAGTTAAAGTAGGGGGGTCTACCCCTACACTCTCTAAAACATGGTCATAGATTTTGGCTCTCAATTTTGGAGAAGGAAATTCGTGTTCTCCTTGGAGTAGGAGACAAATGGAAGATTGATCAAATTAGGAGGTTCAAATCAATGCATGCCAATGTCTAGTCATCAATATGGGTACTCTTAAATTTCATAAGAATGTATCCACTTTGCATGGTAAGAGTTGAACATGTAGCTTCCTTAACACTCAATTGTCTATAGAGGTTATATACATTAGGGCTAAAAATAATTGGAAAATAAATGTAGATTATGAATTTTGAGCATGTCCCAGAGATATTTCATAACCATTTCTAGAAAATGAATTTGATAGAGATGATGTCTTTGGTGAAGGAGCTTGTTTCTAATGGATTGTTGGGTTATTCATGAAACATTGGCATGTGAGTTTCAATTGTTAAGAGCAAATGTCCACAATGACAGAGGTCTGGATATGCACGAATGCACCCCATAGGAGTTTTGGTTGTTTTATGTTTTTGAGATGATTGTCAACATTGTGAGGGTGACGGTAGTTGTTTCTAGGTCCTTTCATAATAATGGTCTCTATTTTTGTGAGAATATGTGTAAAGCTCAAGCTAACATCATTCTTTCCAAAAGGTATTGCATTGGGAGTCACAGAGAAGTGGAATTGATTCAATCACTAGAATACAAAATATTGTCTTTCAAATGTCATAGAAGTCATGAGTATGGTCATCTTGTAAGACTGCCAAAATCTTTAGGAGAAAATACAGCTAGCAAATAAGTCATAGAATGCCTAATAAGAATATAGAAGGTTTTATAAAATGTATGAAAAAGCATACAAATAAGATTAAGAATCTAGAAAATAAAAGGGGAAAAGAAGAACAATAGGACACAACTTAGGAAGAAATGCATAAGATTAATATGACAAGATAAGATGGCTAGAAGCCTACAACTTCAAAGGATCCCTAGAGAAAGACAAAGGGATCATTGCCTCAAAGAATAAAGGTATTAGACTTAGTCCTTAGAAACATTCCTTCAAGGGTATATATTAGGATAAAATAATTTATCCATCAAGACTATCAAGAAGGATTGAGCACAAAGAAAGAAGGATTTGAAAAACCCATCTCTCATAGGAATTAAGAGAAAAGGAACGAAGATGTCAAAGGAACGAAGATGTCAAAGGAACCAAGGATGATAAACCTACTAGGTATGTGTTGGGTAAGGATTTTGTAAACTATTGAAGATTTACAAAATGTGAGTTTCATGACAGTCTATGAGATAATACCTCTTAGAAGGAAAGGTATAATCTCTGCTAATTATAAGGGAATGCTCCCCCTTTCTACTGCAATTTCTATTTTTCCTATTCTACTTGCTAACTTTACATTAATCCAAGATGACACAATAATTTCATTCTCTTTTTTCAGAACAAGTTTTATCTAATTCTCTATTTAGAATAGTTTTCTTAATTAAAACAACTCAAACTTGCAACAATACTAAAACTACATTAATTAGGAAGTAAACTGTCTATGAAAGAACAAAGTCTTTTGTTACTTCCCTTTTTATGAAAATGACTTAGGGACAAGCCTTGTGTACACAAAAAACTCAAAGTTTCTTTCAAACACCTAAGTCCTATCAACCACTGTGACCCAAATATCGATATATTGCTAGCTCAAAGACTTTCAGATATATCATAAGACTTTATACTCTAACAGGATAACTCAATATAGCACAAAGACTTTACCTTATTATCCACTTAATATAAACTTAATACATAATTATCAAAAGCTCAAAGACTTTAAACAATTATCCCCACCAATTTCCTACTCCTAAATTCTCAAAGTAACACAGAGTCTACTTATATGAACTCCAATCAGTCCTCAATATTTTGTAGTAATAACAATGCACAACATAAATATTTCAAGAACATATAACATAAATAACATAAGAACATATATATCATACTCAAGATTGATTCCAACACAAACTCTAAAAGCCAAACTTGTCTTCTCTTTGATGAAGCTTGCAAATTTACAATATGATCACAAAGTATCACTTTGTTTTTCACTTTGACAAATTTTCATTTCTTAAAATAATGATGGAAAATGATCCTTATTACAATAAAAACCCTCATATATATAGATGAGGGGTGATGCATGAAACTAGGAAAATTACAACTAATATGTCACCAAGTCAAAAATAGAGACCTATTTGTGTTATAAAATGTGTATTCCTACATGTGTACTAGAGCATATACAAAATGACATTTAAGGTATCCCTTGACATTACTGTTAGATTTGTGTGAATGTCATCAGTGATGTCAAACCCAGTGATCTGGCTAGGACTAGATATGGTATTGATAAGGACTAGATGTGGCATGTTGAGCAACAATGGAAGATAGGCATGCATGTGATGTTGAGAAATAGTGGAAGATAAGTATGTATGTGATATAAAGAAGTATAGCACGTATGATCTACTAGAGTTATTTCTATAAGATTCTTTATTTCTGAATCTTGTGTTTTACTTATCATGGTTTGTGTTGAGCTCCCAATATCAGTTGTGTTTGTTGTATTGCCAAATGTTTATATTGCATTATGCTCCTATGTTCCAGAATCTATGACATCTGTATCTTAAAGATAGGAGTTGTTGTGCTTGGAATTTATGCTTATGTTTCTGTATCTATCTATGGGTCTGGTAGACCCTTGTTTTGTTTTGGTATTTGAGGCATGTGTTTCGGTAAATGAAGTGTGTGAGGGAAGCGTCTAGAAGATTTGCGAAGGCCAACTTGGTTACCTATTTTGATCAAAACATATTTTGGTAACGTGTTGATTCGAGCAATGTATCATTGTATAAACCCTTTGTGTTTGGTCGACATGTTATTTCGGTGTATGTGGTTACCGGTATATATATATATGTGTGTGTGTGTGTGTGTGTGTGTGTGTGTGTGTGTGTGTGTGTGTGTGTGTGTGTGTGTGTGTGTGTGTGTGTGTGTGTGTGTGTGTGTGTGTGTGTGTGTGTGTGCATGCGAAAAATAGTAGAGCAAGAAGTGTGCGAGTGACAAAGTTGTGGATAGGAGAGTAGTAGCAATATACAGTGTGAGTAGTGAAGTATGACATATGTGTAAGAGCGGAGGTGTATGTGGAAAGGTGTAAGTGCAGATAGTGTTGCAGTAATCCCTTATTGGATCAGCTACAAGAAGTTGGATTAGCAAAGTGCAGTCATAGTGTTGCAATAATCCCTTATTAGACCTATTGCAAGAAATTGTGGAAATTTTGGAAAGATCCTTTACCGGATTTGTTGTGAGTTGCTATGTTGATATATGAGCTTATCTTGGAACTGACCTCATGCATTTGGAGATGCAATATTCTTCAGTTCATTTATTTCTATTGCAATGAGAATTCCGGCAATGAGCTGCATTGTATTTTGGTAGTGAGCCACCCTCTTGTAAACACCATATAACTAGTTATATTATCTTGAGAGTTAACCCTCTCCGTGGTTTTTCCCATTTGGGTTTTCCACGTATAAAATTCAATATTCATTTTGTGGTTATTTTGTTTACTTATTTTGCATTTGTTGATTCATGTTGATGAGATTAATTGCTTAGGTTAATAGAACAGTAAAAGTTTTAAATAAGTGTGGGAATACTAATTCAACCCCCCCTCTCAGTATTCCGGTCCATTCAACAATAACAAAATGCCACTAGAAAATTACAAAAATGACTAAGCATCATTTTCTTCATGATGATTCTCGTTTCTAAAATTCTTCAAATTTCTACAAGGTATTCTTCATCTGAGCTCCATTGGGTCACTGGGTATGGCTGGTGATAATCATGACCCATGTGATAGAATCTTCTAAATCAACATAAGACTTCTTGTGTTTCTTCATAAGAGAATCCAAAAAATCTAGGATGAATTGTAGATCAACCAATTTATCAATAGAGGACAAAGAGAAGTCCTCTCAATCAATTTTAGTAGTTACCAACAAACTGAATTCCTTAATGACCTCATCCACATCAATAACTTTTTTATTTTCATCTAGGAGAGTACATGGAATCTCAGAGATTTTATCAACAATCTCCTTCTTTTTATCCATACATTCCTTTTGAGATTTCCTCATTTCCTTGATAAGGCCAATGTTACTATTGTTGCTCATGAGGGGGTTTTTCCTTGTGTTGTGGGTGTTGGGGTCCCCCCTCCATGACCTTTTTCTTCTACTAGTAGGTGAAGCTTTTCCCATGTTTCCATGTCTATTGTTTCTCATCTTCTCAAGGGGAAATATCATCCTCTTTCTTGTGCTAAGACCTCCCTTATTATGGCTTGTGGCGAAGATGTGGTGAAAATGTGGATTTCTAGTAGTGTTGTGGGTTGGTGTGTAGACTTGCTAGTCTTTGGCCTTCTCTCCCGGATCTTTATTGATGGGATGGATTCTTGGAAGTCCTTAGTTCTTGGTAACATTAAGCTTTTCCTTTGTGCTCGGGGTTTTTTTTCTTTCTACTTTCATTTCTTTTGGGAAAGCTATGGGCTTGGCATGTTCACTCCATCTTAGTAAAACCTTGGACAACTTCCTTTAACCCTCTTACCGAACAACTCAATTTGTGTTTGATGTGGGTTTGTCTTCCCAATATTCCCCTTTACTTTGAGAGAATTATTATTTTGAGCCTATTGGTGACTCTATCAGTTGCTTCTTAAAGGTTTATGATACCACCTCCTTTATAGGTATTTCTACCTTTGCATGCATTCTGATTGATATTGACATCTCCATGTCTCTTATTTGGGATTGGGGTCACATGGTTGGGGATAGGCCATGCACTCAATCATTGGATTATGATGTCCTCCCTTTTCAATGTCATTGTTGATTCTCGTGTTCTTATACTACTTGAGGATATCCACAAGTGATTAGAAGAGGAAGGATGGTTCATGATCTTGGTTGTGTTTTCTATTAATGGGATGTTTTCATAAAGTTCTGAGGAAGTATGTTTTGGATGTCTATGTTGGCACATTCATTTGGCAAAGATTCTATGAAAACCTTCTTGTCAAGAGTCATTATGCTTGTGACTATCACACATATCTCGACCCTTAACATATAAGTTTTAGAATGGATAAAGACATTCCTTGTTTGTAATGTGTTTGTTAATGCAAAGGGATAGTATCATCACCTTGGATTTGTATGCCTTGGTGCAAATATACCCAATTACCACATTTTAAATCTCTATGATGATAAAGTGCACAAATGAAATCTAATTTCATCATACTAACTATTCTTCAATTCTACCTAATCTTTCTTCTGGCTAACATTTCTTCTATCAATCAATCATCCTATCATTCAATCAATCTATCAAACAATCAATTATCAATCATCTTATCAGTCAATTAGCCAATCTATCTATCTATCTATCTATCTATCTATCTATCTATCTATCTATCTATTCATCAATAAATATATCTACCTATCTATCTATCAATAAATCAATCTCATGCTATCTATTCTATATGATCAATTGAAAATTTATTCATCTATTATTGATCAACCCTTATCCACAATAAACAAACATTCTTAATTTCTTATTAACCATTCTTCTCTTTCATCATATTTCCTCTTTCGTTTAACATTCTTCCTTTTTATTTGAGAGATAATTAATTCCTTTCATATATAAACAATCTCTTCAGGGGGCATCGTACCTCGATCCCTCGGTCTATTGGGGCATGATCTTTCAATTTTTCTTTGAAACAATGCTCAAATTCACATTGTCTCAAAGAGGGGCCAAATGTAGACACTGAAAAATTGTCCTAGATCTTTGACAATACTTTTCACTAACAATTCATCTAAAATTGATTAAATAATTTAATATTTTTTTTAGTAATCATATTCTTCTTTTCGGACAAAAGAATGGAACACAAGAGTAGAGCTAAGTGAAGGAGCGAGAAGCAAAAGCAGTTGGTCAAGGGTGCACAAATCCATGGAGCAAATCAGTCATGGGTTCTAGCAGATAACCGAATAGATAGAGGTGTATTCACAATGGTTGATGACCTACATTTCAGCAGGTGGAGTGAGGATGTGGGCAAGGAACTCCCTATGGAATATCTATGCACGAGGGCCAAAGACAACATAGAAAACCTTAGACATGGATGAGAGGTCAACCAAAATCCCCAATGGATCTTCAAAGGAGGCCAATGGGTTGATAAATGTGATCCGACAAATGTCAAATACCAAGGGAATGTTAAAGGGAATTGGTTGATGCAGAACTAGGGGATATATCGATTTAGTGGCAAAAGGAAACCATCATGGTCACATAAGCAAGGGAAAACCATAATTGGTTTCCCTTTGAGAGGTGATGGAAGAATCGCTCAAGGTTCTTGAATAGGAAATCATAAAACTTCCAAGGGAAGGGGCTCTAAGGAAGAAGGGATGGATGGTCTAGGAAAATCATCAAATCGAAGCGGACACTTCAACTGACTGGAAAAATAAAAAACACTTCAGAGCTAGGGTGAAGTGATGGAGGTAGAACCAATAGACCTTGGAAGAGCAACATCAGAAATACAAATGGTGCAGGAACATCCAACCCTAGTATGGATCAAAATGGTAAGTCCTCAATTCTCCATGTTCAAATTGAAGAAGAAAAAATAACTCAAGATAAGGAAAGGTTACAAAATGTAGTAATTTTGATTAAAGGGGGAGGGAAAATTGACACTGGAAGATTCAAATCCTAGTGCTATCAAAAGTGGGGGAATAAGACTACCATTAAATCAATGCCCAACGACTATTTCTTGGTGGAATTTATCAAATTATTAGAAAAAAGAAAAGCCCTAAATAGCAGCCCCCATTATGTTGACAACATTTTTTTGCATTTAATCAAATGGCATCCACATTTCAACCCTTGGAAACACAAAATCAATAGAGGACCAATATGGATCAGATTATACAACATCCTTGTGGAGTATTGGGGAGAAGGAGCTCTCAGAGGTATTAGGAAAGGACTAGGTAATGTAATATGTGTGGATCCAATCCTTGAGGATAGGGTTTGGGGTGTATATGCTAGAATTTGTACAAACATTCTCCCTAATCAAAATCTTCCCATTGAGATAGAAATCGTTTCTAGGGATGGAATTTGGATTCAAAAAATAGAGAGAGAAGATCTTGTCAATCTATGCCCTAAATGCAAATCCAAACATCATGAATTGTTAGAATATAATGGAATTATAGAAGTGGATAAGGCCAACAATTATACTCAAACATTGTCCCATGACATATCATTTGATATAAACAGTCCAAGCAAGGACGGGAGTACCAATTGGAATGGTGAATTGGAACTAGTACTATGTATTTTGAACAAAGAAGAGCATAAGATGGACTTGTTATCCCCCCCTCTTATGGACAATTCGATTGGAATCCAAGATGACCTTTAGAACTAGGCAGACACCTTAGCCAACAAAAAAACCTTTGATGACAAGAGAGGTAGATAAGAGCCCCCCTTGAGACAGTAGTGAATGCAGTTGGAGTGAATGAATATGAGATGGAGAAGGAACTCAGAGTGAGCCCTATTCAGATGAGGTTTGGAGAGGATGAACTCTTAGATCTAAATAGGGGATTGGTGATTGATCAAAACACAATAGAAGAAACAATGTTGTGGAGATTGATGAATGTTGATTAGATAAAAGAGATAGAGAGGTAGGCAAAAAGGATCCAAATAATGAAGAAATATAACCAGATGAGATTAATCTAACTGTTGATGAATCAAAATCTGAACTTGAATAATATTTTTAGGAGGGCTCTGTGAACATTATGGTTGAACAAAGCATTATGCAGACTGAATCCAATATAAAGAAACCCGATATTGAAAGGAAAAAATAGAGGGGTTGTATGTCCAATAAGGAAAAGTTTGAAATGGTAGGTAGTGCTAGGAGACAAAGGAAACTAAGGAACAAGAAGGAGATCCTCTTTCTTGAGGAACCATGAGGCTCATAACATGGAATGCTAGGGGCTTAAATGCCCCTATAGATTGAGTTCTTGGCATATCTGGGATGGTTTTTTGTGGAGTCTAATGGGGCCTCCGGTGGGTTAGGCCTTTTATGGAATCCATTATCCACCCAATGTTATTTATTGATGCAAAATTAGAGGTGGATGGTGGTCAACTCAAGATTGCTTGGTCAAAATAAAATTTTTATAATGATAAATGTGTATGGCGCCATATCCATTGTGGACAAGAGAGAATTATGGAGAAATATAACTAACTAGCTTAAACTGTAAAATGATATCAAGATCATCATCAGAGGAGATTTTAATGCTACTTTGGACATTTCTAAAAAACAAGGGAGACTTCAAAATATAACCAAAGTTCAAATGTAATTTCAAAAAATTTTGGATGAGAATCAGCTCAGGGATGTCCCAACCAAAAATGGAAAATTCACCTAGACCAACAGAAGACAAGGATTTACCAGCATCTCAAAGAGATTGGATAGATTCCCACTATATAGAGACTGAAAAGATAGCATAGATTCCCTTGAAATAGACATTCTACCATACACTGGATCGGACCATTTCTTGTAGCGCTATTTATATGGCATGAGGATGAGAATTTTGGAGCCCCATTCAAATTTGAAAATATGTGGCTCAAGGATCCATCATTAATGGAGCTTATGAAAGTCTGGTGGAATGAGGTCAGAGTAGGCAATCATTCCAAACTCTATCTTTTGTCAAAAAAACTATCCCGCATAAAATATAAACTTTAAAGAATGGAACAAGGATCACTTCAAAAACATCTTTGAAGAAAGAGCTACTTTAGAAGAGCAATTGCAACAGCTAAATGAAGCTATAATATTGAATGAAATGACCTCATTGAAATTTGAAAAAGAGAAGGAGTTAAAGGCCCAACTATCTAAACTCCTTGCAAGAGAGGAAACATTTTGGAGGCAAAAATCCAAAGAGATTTGGCTAAAAGAAGGGGATAGAAACACCAAGTTCTTTCAAAATTTTGCCATTGTTAATCAAAGTAGGAAGAGAGTAGTGAAAATTCAAAGGGAGGATGACACCTTACCACAATCTACAAATGAGGAAAATCAAGAAGCAATAAGGCACTTTCAAGAAATAATGAACATAGATGCCCCCCATTTAGGGTGAAGAAAGGAATAGATTCTTAAACAAAACTCCCACCTTGATCAGTGAGGCAGATAATCTCGAGCTATACAAAACAGTTTCACTCAAAGAAGTCAAGATCGCCACTTTCCAATTTAACCCTAATAAAGCTCATGGTTATTTTGGATAATGTGAAGGATGATTTGTGGAAGGCAATGGAGGAGTCTAGGAAGAAATCAACCATTCTATGGGAAATGAATCCCACTTTCATAGCATTAGTCCCCAAGAAAAATAGATGCACAAAGTATGAATGAATACATTCCAATAGCTTTATGCAATGTTATACAAAATCATTACTAAAGTTATTGCAAATAGGCTTAAAAAAGTAATTAATCAGGTGATATCAAAGGCACAGAGTGGTTTCTCCTTGAGAAGATCAATTGTGGAAGAAATAATTGTGGCGCATGAAGCAATCCACTCTGCAAGGAAACTCTGATCTCCTTGTATGATTGTGAAATTAGACATCCTCAAAGATTATGATCTTATGGACAGAAAAATTCTCCTCAATGTTATAATCAAGTTTTGGTTTTCATGATGATTGAATCAAATGCATTGGCAGTTGTATACAATCCCCTAGGTTCTTTGCTCATGAATGAAAAATCATATGGTTTTTTCAAGTCAACTAGAGGAATTAGATAAGGGGATCCACTATCACCCTTCCTCTTCATAATCATGGCAAAAACCTTGGGCAGAGGTATCACTCAATGCAAGCTTGAGGGACAGTGGCAGGGCATAAACATCACAAATGGCATGGATCTGGTCACTCATCAACATTTTGCTAATGATTCTATTTTGTTTGGGTAGGCATCAAAATGTGAGGCAAGAACCATCAGGAAAGTGTTAGATGATTACAATAAGGCCTCTGGTCAAAGCATCAATTGGAGGAAATTTGAAGTTTTTTTCTTAATACTCGGCTCAGTCTCCAAAGAGACATTGTTAGGATACTTGGATTGAGAACATCAATCTTCCTTAGGAGATTTTTGGGAATTCCCCTATTTGTAAGGATAAACAAAAAATGTTATTGGGAAGACCTTATCAACAGATGCAAAAAATGGATGGAATTATGGAAGGGTGAATAACATCTACAGGCATAATACTAATGATCAAAGTAGTATTTTATACCATCCCAATTTACTCAATATCATGCATGAAGATGCTTGAAGCACTAGTAGGCAGCCTAATCCAAATACTAAGGAAGTTTCTCTAGAATGGTATTGAGGACTCCCATAAATTTTCACTTATCTCATGGGACAAGATCTGTAGACCTGAAGAAGCCAAAGGTGCTAGAATTAAACAACTCAATATTATGAATGAGCTGCAATGGGTGCCAAACTTGTTTGGAGTATGTATCAATGTAATTCCAAATGGATATGGATACTAAGAAATAAATATCTGGATTCTAAAGATCTCATTCTTATTCTTGATATCAGATATCCTCTGAAGGGATCTACAATTTGGAACTTCATTCTTGATTACAGGGATATCGTCACTAAGCATATGACATGGGATGTAAGAAATGGATAGAGGGCATCCTTTTGGGATGACTCTTGGGATGGCCATCCAAAACTATGGAGAATGTTGGATTTGGAGGACAACAAAAGGGAAACAATAAATATATGGGGAAGGGAAGTTAGTGATTATGGGTACATCATATGAAATAAAAATATCCCAAAGTGGGAGTGGAAGTCTTTGGATGAAGTGAATGCCCAACATGATCAAAAAGACAAACTGAGAGAAATTTTAAGATCATGATAAATTAATGTTTCAGAACGAGGTGTGCTTCAAGAGATGGGGAATATAAAGTCAAGATTGGCTACAAAGTGAAGGAATATTCCCTATTGGACAAGTAATGTCTCAAGAACCTACTATGGGGAAAGTATTGCCATCTGAAGGATGGAATCTTCTCTTGGATGGCAATTCAAAATAGAATTTTGACTCAAGATAGGTTGATCAAGTTGGGTATTCATGGCCCTGGAAGATTCCCACTATGCAAGTGTCAAAATAAAAATGTTGATCATATACTACTTTCATGCCCTTATGCAGAAGGCTGCTAGAAACACTTCACTACAATCCTTAATCTACAATGTCCTATTCCACTCAAATTGGCAGACTAGTTTGGTATGTGGCCTAAATGGAAAGAAAAATGGTTATTTGGTTGTTTGTGGAAAATAATCCCCTCATCAATTATCTGGGAACTCTAGAAGGAGCACAACAAAATAATATTCAAGGACCAATCTATGACTAGAGAAAGCCTAATAAAAAAGATGGAGGCACTCATTGTGGAATTGGAAAATTTAGAAGAAAAAAATAAAACATTAAAAGGTAATTGCTATACCAGCTGGGATGAGAAAATGATTAAGCTCCTAAGTGGACTATCTATCCTACCTTTGATTAGGAATGATTCAGATAATCCAACCAAATCTCAACAAAAAGTAAGATGGGTTCCACCTAATCTTGGGTGGATCAAAATAAATTTCGATGGTGCTTCTAAGGGAAATCTAGGTTCAAGTTGGATTGGATGTGTCGCTCGAAACACAAAGGGAGTCATATTAGTAGAAAAATCTGAAGCAATTGATGTTGCCACAAATAAATTGGTTGAATTTAGGGCCTCATTGAGAGCTTTAGAATTGGGTAAGGAGCTTGTTATTCAAAATATCCATATTGAAGGTGATTCTCGCATTACCATAAATTCCATCAGACAAAATTAAACACCAAACTAGAATCTAAACAAATGGCTAGTATCAATAAAAAGGTTGATTGATAGTTTTTCAAATTTTAAAATTTGCCACTTGTATCAAGAAGGGAATGACTTGGTAGATGACTTGGCTAAAAAGATTCAGAAGCCAACACTGCTTAATAATTTGAAGTGATTAAGGAGAATTAATTGACATGAGAATTAGAAATATAAATCATCATTAACCAATATGCCAATTGTGGGAGGACCATATGAAGTAAATTTGGCATGAGTGTGGCTAGTGGTATGATGAACCAAGGACAGGATGACAACACTTAACCAAACTTGAGCATGAGAAACTTCAAATTCATCGAGAAGCATCAATTTGGTCTATAAATATGAAGCACGTGCCAAGTTTGGGTCATATGCGAGACAACAAAAACTTTCTCTTAGAGAAAATTTGGAGATTAGTGTTTGAAAATATTGATACATTGGTTCTACTCAAGTCCACAAAGAGGCAAATGGCATTCATTGGAGAAGTCACAAACAAAAGGATTCTCATTGTGCTAAGGAAGGGGCATTCTCGTGTGCTTCATATGGTTAAGGAGATTCAGGGTGATGAATTCATGCGTGCATACCATCGATATAGGATAAACACTGATATCACTGCTATGTTCCTTGCATTACTATTGTTTTTTATGAGAAAAAAAGGCAAAGCTAAAATATTGTGCCATATCCTCTTCAAACACTAATTCTTGGATGAGATTGATGGAGTCCTAGAAAATGTAGTTAGGCATACTTGTATCCCTCTACCTCAGAATTACTGCATGCTAAGGGATGAGGACAGGGAAATCCATAGGTTTTCACTCATAAGGACTTTACAAGGCATGATTTGAACAAGGCTGGGGGATTATCAAAAGGAACATTAGGTTTCTGGTAAACCTTATGAAATCGGAGGATGTGAAGACCCCTTTTCCCTCAATGCCGGTAATTCTCAAATTCTAAGTGCAAGTGTATTGTTTTGGTTTTGAATTTATGATTTCTAGTTGCTTTTGGGGAATTTTTAGATGTATTGAATGTAGGAGATAGACAAATGATCAAGTACATATAATCTTAACAAGATGCATACATAAATACATGAATTTCATAGATATAATATAGAACCAATTGTTTTGAACCCTTATGAATTGATTGAAATCAAAAATCAACTGCAATGGGACAATAGGAACCTAAATTACTGATTCCTAAGATTTTGTTTACACCTCCAAAGACTGTGTTTTGATCTCCTATAGTATGTTGTTGCCTCCTAAATTATTTCAGAATTTGTTGTGCTTTCAAAATAATAAATGGCCCCTCAACAGATAGCACCCTCATTGTTGACTGTAGTTGTCATAAATCAGGTCGTAGCTAATTGTAGATGGCTTCAAAGAACTCCTAAATATCAACATATGATTGCCTGCAATCCGGTTCTTCAAATCTGATTAAAACAAACAAACTTCTCATTCCTAGTCACTCAATATTGACCTTTATCTGAAGGCAATCAATTTAGCAATCTTCAGAAGTCATTTCACAACCTCATATAGCTGCTGCAGAGAAAATGCTATGCTCTCCAATGCCAAAAATCACAAGGAATTGTAGAAAGCCTCATCTCCATTTTTCCCAAGGCTTAGAGAATAAATGGAGTTAACAAAATGCTCAAGAATCCATGAAGTTCGATTCATTTGTACATATATATTCTTCTCAAAAGTTTGAACCCCTCCAAAAAACATTTAAATAATTAACATGAAATAATATTTCATTAAGTTCATAACTTAATAATCACCTTGGGTTAGACACCAATTAGTTAACTGAATATTTGGCCCCTCTTTAATGATGACATTGTAAAGTGGAAAATTGAACCCTAATGATTCCCTACCTAGGAGAGAGAAAGGAAATCACTAGGATGATTTTTACTTGGGAGATACTTTACATTCAAAAGAGGGGTTGAATTCACTAGATCCAAACCCTAGAGTGAATAAGGATCTGAATACTAAGTGAATTGCAAGGGTGCAATGCAATTTACCCTCTTTTGTAAGTAGAAGAGTTGATTTGTTGACTATGCAGAAAATGAAGACAAAATGGGTGAAATAAGGAGCTACCATTCGGGATTGCATTCTAACTTTGGATCAAAGGTATTTAGACTGATATGAACCCACCTTGCAAATTTGGAGAAAAGTCGTTGGGACTGTGCGTAAGTTATACACAGTCCTCCTCAAAATCTGCAAATCAAAAATTGGGTTTTTCCATCTCTGCAAATGAATCCTAAATATGCAATTACAGTCGCCCACCTGCAACCTGCACACAGAAAAGAAGGGAAGAAGGGTTGTGGATAGGGGTTTGCCTTAGTCAAACCCCGGTTGAGGAATCAACCTTGAAAGAAAGTAATTGCTAATGCTTAAATGTAAATAATGGAAATGTATACCTTGTAGATCTACAATTTGTTGATGATGGTTGCTTTGCTTCTTGAATATAATCACAAGTGTTGCATGAAATGGCATGTAAGGTGACGAAACCCTAACACACACACATGCTTGCAAATGAATGTTGTAATGTTTCTCCAATGGATGAATGAAGAAGACACATGAAGAAGAATATTTGATGGATGCTTGATGATGATAATGGAGACCTTTCGCTTATTTTTGCTTATGCAAACGAGAGGTCTAGATCCCCTTTTATACTTGCCTTGGAGGGTTTAATTTTCCTCTCACCAAAGGTCGACATAGGGGAAACTAAATCCCAAATAGAAAATAAGGGTCAGATGGACCCATTTTAGGGCCACCCAAAGAGGGAGGATAGGGGCGCCATGCCCCTGTCCTGCCCTATATTGGGGCTTGGACAGGGTCACAAGGGCTAAAATTGGAGGAGTCTTGGAAGAATGATGCAGAGAGGGGTCCTAATTGAGTAGGGAGATGCAGTCATTAGGGTGAGGACCTAAAACGTAGTCAAAATTGCAAGGGTCACAATTTTATGACGTTACAGACATGACCCTCAAATATTAAGTTAAGTCATAACTTAATATTATATCCTTTTTAATATATTTATATCTATTTGAGCCAAATAAACATTAATAACTCCATAGATACTCAATATCTCTAAATATCGTTAGAACTAGGTGTTGAGCTGAGGAATTTGCATATGACCACACCTTACTAAAAATAGTAAGGGTCCCCCTTTATGTAACTCTAACTTACTATAAATAATAATTAATGCATACGAAGTCTTGGAGATCCTAAACGAAAGCCAAAACTTCTATTCACTAAACATTAGAGATGATACATGCCTTAGAAGACCCTCCAACCATCCTCATTTGCCTACGAGGGTCAAAATAATAGGCTAATCATCCAAAATTCATGTTTGCTAAAATGGGGACATTACAAATGATCATGGGGTGTGTGCAACAAGATGGTGTGCAAAAAAGTGGACATGCCCCCCAAAAAGCTTGGCAAAACACAAAACGTGCATGGGTTATTTGAATTTTTAAAAACCCCGTATGCATTTTGGCTCATTTTGCCAAGCCTAACCGAAGCAAAACCGCGTACAAGGTTTTCCTTATACTAAACGCGTACGCAGTTTAGTTTTCAAAACCCTGTATGCATTTTTTTGTCAATAATTTTTTTTATTGCGGTCACTGGGTCATTTTCATTCATGGCCGCAAGAAAAAACACTTTAAGGGTTTCAAGCTAAACGATACACGAACAGGGTTTTTAAAAATCAAACACACGCACATGGAAAGAGGTATGAGATCAAATTTTTTCATCTATTCTATGCATTTGATAAATTATATTCACAATTAGAACATAAATTCATGTTTTTTTTTCCTTTTGTTATGAATGCATATTAGATTCACAAAATAATGCACCCCAGCAAAACACACCTCTTGAAAACTTAGGGAAAAACCCAAAAGAGAACCCACAACCAAACCCTGAAGATACAAACCCTCCAACTCCTCTAGTAGACCATTCACAAGCTATACAGGAGGATTTAATAAACCAGTTAACACAAAACACTGCCAAAATAACTAGACTGGTCAATAGACTAAAGGCATCCGAGCATGAGAATCATGCATCCCTTGCCACAACCCTAGAATCATTGGCTAGTAGTGCCAATGAAGTTTCCAATCAAATTACAAAATGGGGATGCTATAGGGATCAATATCATACTTTTTATGCTAGTGGGTTGTTTAATAATGAAGTGAAAAACAAAACATAAGTAAAGCACAAATATGTGCTCTTTTTATTGATCCCAAAATGGGTGAGACCTTGCCACTTAATTCAAAGAGGTTTCCTATGTTGGCATTTTGGCATTAAATTGTCATTGATGTCAACCGACATGATGGCAATTCACTTAAGAGTGAGTGCAAAGAATGAAAGCTTACCGGTAAGGCATAAAATGGGATGAAGGTCATTTGTGTGTTAACATGTTGAGAAATAAACCGGTCTGCAGGTTAGATGCTTGTTTATGATGAAGAGGCAAAATGTTAAAGTTATCACAAATCACTGGAGGTGAAGATGTGTTATCGGTATAGTGTGCATTATAGGTTAGCAGAAGAAGGCCTTATCGGTAAAGTTGTGTACCAGTATGAGTTTGTTGAATGTTCAAGGTTGAACCGACTGTGTGTCGGTGAGAAAAGTGATTGACCATGGTGATGCCATGTGGAGTCGAGGTGGCAAATATATAGAGGTTGATAAATCCACCATCGACACAGTTGGTGAAACTGTTAGTCAACATAAATGAAACAACCACAAATCATGGGATTGCAACTGACTAATGTGGCTCAAGGAAGAAAGGATGATAGAGGAAGATCAGGGAGTAGTTGGCACCTAGATCAATGCAAAGGAAATCTGATTCAGGAAGACCTCGAAAAGGAAACCGTTGAAGCATTTTATATGTCGACAGATTTCAAGGCAGGAAATCTTGTTCAAGATTGCTATTCTCAGCAAATATGCGTTGGATAATAAAAACCATGTATAGATGCACCCCTGAAGGATAGGTGATATATCTAAGACAGGTTGGATCAGATCTCATGAAGATTGTGTTGGGAAGAGGAAACCCTAACTGTTCCAAAGTTTGAATTGCCTTTTGGTGGGAAATCATGGGATAAAGAGGAGAACTCGAGATAGAGCAAGTGAATGCTGCAGAGAAGAGGAAGAGAAAAGAGAGATTAGTGGAAAGAGAATAATTGCTATCCTTATAAATTATTCTAAGAGAGTTGCAGAGTAAGTGAGATAGCATACCCGTGAGAGGGTTCTACCGACAGTGATTGAGTACCGGGATAACTATAGTTTCACAATTAAGCTAAACCGACAAGGTGTGGTAGAGCCGACAACATCCACGTGTGACACAATGTGTTGAGAGAGAGAGAGAAAGAGGCCGAGAATCAGAGAAGATAATCTCACAACCGGTAGTGTGAGATTCAGTGGAGGAGAAAAAACTGTCAACCGACAGTGAGCTATTTGATCAAAGAGTTGCAGAATTCATTTGCAACAAGAAGCCTTAATTGTATTCAAGTAGTATTTCAATATACATCGCCAAGTTGAATCTTGGTTTAGGGGTTGGTGCTCCTTGGGTTGGTGCCCTAAATCTTTGTAATTCAGTGTTTTACCTATGAGACTGGATTGGAGCAGTAGTCTCCAACAACTTTTCTCACCGAGATTTTTCCCACTTTGGGTTTTCCTTGTAAATCTGGTGTTGAGAGTTACATTTATGTGATTGATCTTTTTGGCTCTCTTTCTTGTTCTACCAGTTTGATTGTTTAGTGTTTAAGTGAATAACTGATATTCAGAAGTTGATTTGAAAGTCAAATAAGTTCAGGAACCACTAACTCACCCCCCCTCTCAGTGGTACTTTGTGTTCAACAATTGGTATTGAAGCATAGGTTCTTAGTTATCTTTAAACCTTGGGTAGATTTTGAAATTTGAACACAATGGAAAGAAATGAGTCTGCTTCCTCAAAAGCCCTCATGTTTGATGGATCCAACTATTCCTTTTGGAGTAGAAGAATGGAGACCTATATTTCCTCCCTGGGTTTTGATGTGTGGATGTCTTTCAAGAATGGGTATGTTGTTCCTAATGCTCCTCCCAATGATCCAAATGCCAAAAAGGAGTATGAGAATAATGCAAAGGCCAAACATGCTATCTTGAGTGGACTATTTGATAATGAATTTGTCAAAGTCATGCACTGTGTTTCAGCAAGGGGGACTTGGGATAAATTGCAGAAGTTATTTGAAGGAGATGCAAAAGTCAAAGAAGCCAAGATGCAAGCACTAAGGGGCCAACTTGAAAGCATCAAATTGAAAGATGATGAAAAGATTGCAGACTATCTTCACAGATTTGATGAAACTATGAACGCTATTAGATGACTTGGAGAAGAGATTGCAGATGAGATTCTTGTCAAGAAGGTACTTAGATCTCTCACACCCAAGTATGATACTAAGGTGTCTGCCATAGAAGAAGCCAAGGATTTGAAGACTTTTACAATGGATGAGTTATTTGGCTCACTGACAACCTATGAGATAAGAACAATTGATGATACTTACTCAAGGAAAGAAGCAACATTCAACATCACCAAAAAGGGGAAAGATGTAGATACTCATGAAGAATCCAGCGAAGACTCTGATGCAGAAGTAGAAACCTTTGTTAGGAATCTCAAAAGAGGAACTGACCAGTATAAAGGAAAGCTACCGCTTAAATGTTTCAACTGTGGGAAGGTAGGACACATTGCTTCTAATTTTCCTCACAAAGAAATCGATGGAGATGAGTCAAGAGAGTTCAGAAAATCTGTTGGCAAAGATAGAGAAAGAAATGACTACCGGCAAGGAAGGAGAGGCTACCAGAATCAAAACAGTCTATATACTATTGAGGGTGATATGACAGATGAAGAAAATGCATCAGAAGATGATTTCCATGAGAATGACAGAAAAGTCAACCTCTTCATGGCATTTGGTGAACCAGTTGATGAAGATGAGGAAGAGGAGGATATTGAGGCTGAAGTGGACTTGGAAGGTGAACTTATCAGTGCTCTTGAGGAATTGGATAAAATAAGAAGAGAACTCAAGAGGGTTAATCTTGTTGCAGTAGATGAACACGATCTCTTGAAGCAATCCCTGGATGAATCCAGTCAAGTTATATCTGACTTGAAATTGCAGCTGGCAAAAACTAAGAGGATATGTGAAGCTACAACCTCTGATATGACAAAGAAGGAAAAGGAGCATACAGAGTTGGAAGCAGAAATAGTAAAGCTCATAAAGGAGCTTGAAGAAAGTAAGGAAGACATAAAAATAAGGAGCAAGTATGAAGGCAACACCGAGGCCTTCGAAAAGATGTTGAGAAAACAGAAGCAATCCAAAGACACTGGTGGCCTAGGCTTTGAAGAAGGTCAAAGTTCAACCCACAAAGATAACTCCATAAAAAAATATAATGTTCACCTCTTCAATTAAAAATGCAGAAAATAAGACATTCACTGTAGGCAAGGATACCGACAAAAAGACATATGCAGATGGTGTTGGAAATCGCCACTTAAATCGGTATACAAAAATGAACCGGAGGCCACACTTCTTATATCAACATGTGGATTCAAGGAGAAATGCAAGAGTTGACCATGAAGGATTCACAAGACTCAACAACATGAAGGGAATACCCCCAATGAGGCAGTTCCATTCAGGACCAAAACAACCTAACCGGTATGTTTCAAACTTTCATTGTTATTGTTATCGGTGTAACAAATTTGGGCATATAATAGATTATTGTAGATTAATCAATAAGCCCTCTATGAGTTATGAAAGTAGAAATCCATTTAATGCACTCTGGGATATGAATGTTGTCTATTATCAATGCAATGGATATGGTCATAAGAGTTTTGATTGTAGGAAGAATAAACTGGTATACAATAAGTTTAAGGATGTTCCCTTAAATGAAAATGTAAAATGCTATAACTGTCAAGAGTTTGGACACATAAAAAAGTTATGTAAAAACTAGAAGATCAAGGAAAAGAAGACAAATCCTGATCAAGAGTCGGTAACTAAACCTGAGCACAATATATCAGCTGACAAGAAGAAGGAGACCAAACCAGGTTAGGTTGAGAAAGAAAAGGAAAAGGCGGAATCAAGTCTCATAGTACAGACTACCTTACATACTGAAAGGAAAAATCTATGGGTTGTAGATAGTGGTTGCTCAAACCATATGACTAGTGACAAAAGGAAATTCATCAAACTTGAAGACTAGAATGGTGGTTTAGTTAGGTTTGGAGACAACTCTTCCATCAAAATAAAGGGAAAAAGAACTCTAAGCATTGATGGAAAATTGAAGGCACATGATATATATTATGTGGAAGGCCTTAAGCACAATCTGTTGAGTGTGAGTCAGATGTGTGATAAAGGTTACAAATTCACCTTTGACTCAATCGGTTGACAGATAAAGAAAGACAATACCGGTCAAGTTGTGGCAGAAGGAAAGAGAACAAATGTAAACGTTTATAATCTGAAGGAATTCTATGAGTCCCAATGTATGATAGGACAAGTAGATGAAAGTTGGTTGTGGCACCAAAGATTAGGGCACATAAACTTTGATAACCTAGTGAAAGTAAGCATAAAGGGGCGTGTGAGGAATATTCCACCCATCATCAAACCAGTAAGCACATTTTGTATGAATGTGTAAAAGGTAAGAAAACTAAAGTGAGCTTCAGGACAAAAGAGCACAACACCTCAAGACCACTTGAAATTGTGCATATAGATTTGTGTGGTCCAACTAGAACAAGATCACTTGTAGGTGAAAGATATTTTATGCTATTCATTGATGACTACTCAAGAATGAAATGGGTCACCTTCCTGCAAAATAAATCACAAGCATTTGAAAGATTGTGAAAGATTCAAGATCTTTCAGAAGATGGTGGAGAAAGAAAGTGGGTACAGGTTAAAATGCCTAAGATCAGACAGGGGTGGAGAGTTTACTTCAAATGAGTTTGAAGATTATTGTGAAAAACATGGAATTAGAAGGCCATACTTTGCTCCTAGGACACCACAACAAAATGGTGTGGTAGAAAGGAAGAACAAGATAGTCAAGGAGATGGCCATAACCATGTTAAATGAGGCCAAACTACCAGACACATATTGGAAATAAGTTGTTTATACTGCTGCATATACTTTGAACCAGGTTCAATTAAGAACAAATAGCAAAATGGCACCTTATGAGTTGTGGTATGACTGGAAGCCTTTGGTCAAATACTTAAAAGTAATTGGAAGAAAGTGCTTTATCAAGAAAGACATGGATGGTCTACAAAGTTTTGACTCCAATAGTGATGAAGGAATCTTCCTTGGTTACTCATCTAACAACAAGGCCTACAAATGCTACAACACAAGACTAAGAAGAGTCATTGAGAGTGTGCATGTAAGAGTTGATGAGGATATGCACAAAGGTTGTCAACCACAAATCAACTGGTATGATAAATTTGGTGATGAAGATGATGAAGCTCAGTTAGAAATCAAACTAGAGGAAGCATGCAAGAAGGCCCCCAACCGGTATGTATAGTTGAATCACCCGGAACAAAAAATTCTGGGAAATAAGAGTGATGGTGTGCAGACTAGAAGAAGACTTGCTCGAAATGATGAACAAGTCAACCTCTGCCTCATGACTGAAGTTGAACCCAAAACATTCAATGAGGCAAGCAAAATACAAGAATGGATGGATGCCATGGAAGAAGAACTGCAACAGATTGAGAAGAATAAGACTTGGGAATTAGTCCCTAGACCAAAAGACAAGAACATCATTGGCACTAAATGGGTCTATTGGAACAAGATGAATGAAGAAGGTAAGATTGTTAGGCATAAAGATAGACTAGTATGCAAAGGATACTCTCAAGTAGAGGGGATTGACTTTGAAGAAACATTTGCATCGGTAGCTAGATTAGAAGCAATTAGAATGTGTCTAGCCTACTCTGCCTACAAGGGTTATAAAGTATACGAAATGGGTGTAAAATCTGCCTTCCTAAATGGAAATTTGGAAGAAGAAGTGTACATGGAGCAACCAGAAGGGTTTCTGTTGCATGATGATGAGACATTTGTGTGCCAGTTGAAGAAGGCCTTGTATGGTCTAAAGCAAGCTCCTAGAGCATGGTACTCAAGACTAGATCAGTATCTAAAAGAGTAGGGATTCAAAAAGGGAAGTGTTGATAGCAATTTGTACATAAAGAAAGATGAGAACCACATTATCATTGTGGTTGTGTATGTAGATGACATTATCTTTGGATGCAACAAGGACACCCTCTACAAAGAATTTGCTGATTAGATGCAGTCATAATTTGAGATGTCAATGCTTGGTGAATTGACTTACTTCCTTGGTTTGCATATATTACAACATGATAAAGGAATCTTTATCTCACAAATCAAGTATGCAAAGGAGATGTTGAAGAAATTCCAACTGGAAGATTGTAAACCAGTAAGTACCCTCATGGTGACCGACAGTAAGTTGAGCAAGAATGATGAATCACAAGTGGTGGATCGGACTCTGTACAAATCCATGATAGGAAGTCTACTGTATCTAATTGTTTCCAGACCGGATATAGTTCAGGTAGTATGCATGGTGGCCAGATTCCAAGCTGCACCAAAGTAGTCACATATGAATGCTATTAGCAGAATCTTTAGGTACCTACAAGGGATGCTCAACTATGGTTTGTGGTATCCTAAACAAGGATATTTTATCTTGGAAGCATACACTGATGTTGATTGGGTAGGTTGCATTGATAATCAAAAGAGCACAAGTGGTGGTGCATTCTTTCTAGGTGACCGGTAGGTCTCATGGCATAGCAAGAAGTGGGACTCGGTCTCTCTATCTATTGCTGAAGCTGAATACATTGTTGCTACTACATTCTGCTCTTGGGTGCTTTGGATGAAGCAGACTCTCAAAGACATACAAGTGGACATCATTGATCCTATTCTCATCCGATGTGATAATTCGAGTGCAATCAACATAGCAAAGAATCCAATCATGCATTCCAGAACAAAGCACATTGCTATCAAGTATCACTTTCCCGGAGAGAAGGTTGAAGGACAGGAGGTAAGGATGGATTATGTCCCTACTAGAGAACAAGTAGCAAACATTTTCACCAAACCATTACCGGTAAGAACTTTTGAGTACCTCTGACACAAGTTGGGAGTTGTGTCATCTGTCTAGGAAGGCTTCATGTGGTTCAGGGGGAGTGCACAGTACCCTTTGTCATTGTGTCAAAGGGGGAGAAATGTACCGGTATGAAGTGTCTTGCAATAAGTTGACATCAATGCCAAAGGGGGAGATTGTTGGCATTTTGGCATTAAATTGTCATTGATGTCAACCAAGATGATGTCAATTCACTTAAGAGTGAGCAAAAAGAATGAAATCTTGTCGGTAAGGCATAAACCGGGATGAAGGTCGTATGTGTGTTAACATGTTGAGAAATAAATTGGTCTGGAGGTTAGCTTCATGTTTATGATGAAGAGACAGAATGTTAAAGTTATCACAAATCATTGGAGGTGAAGATATGTTATCGATATAGTGTGCACTATCGATTAGTAGAAGAAGAAGGCCTTACTGGTAAAGGTGTGTACCGGTATGAGTTTGCTGAATGTTCAAGGCTAAACTGACCATGTGTCGGTGAGAAAAGTGATTGACCATGGTGATGCCATGTGGAGCTGAGGTTTATAAAGTCACCATCGACACGGTTGGTGAAACTGTTAGTCGACATAAATGAAACAACCACAAATCACAGGATTACAACTGACTAATGTGTCTCGAGGAAGAAAAGATGACAAAGGAAGATCATGGAGTAGTTGGTGCCTAGATCAATGCAAAGGAAATCCGATTCAGGAAAACCTCGAAAAGGAAACAACTGAAGCATTTTATGTGTCGACAGATTTCAAGGCAGGAAATCTTGTTCGAGATTGCTATTCTCAGCAAATATGCATTGGATAATGAAAACCATGTACAAATGCATCCTTGAAGGACAAGTGATAGATCCAAGACAGGTTGGATTGGATCTCATGAAGATTGTGTCCGGAAGAGGAAACCCTAACTGCTCCAAAGTTTGAATTGCCTTTTGGCAGGAAATCACATGATAAAGAGGAGAGCTCAAGATAGAGCAAGTGGATGCTGCAGAGAAGAGGAAGAGGAAGAGAAAAGAGAGATTAAGGGAAAGAGAAGAATTGTTATCCTTAAAAATTATTCTAAGAGAGCTACAGAGTAAGTGAGCTAGCATACCCGTGAGAGAGTTCTACTGGCAGTGATTGAGTACTGGGATAACTGTAGTTTCATAGTTAAGTTAAACCGACAAGGTGTGGCAGAGCTGACAATATCCAAGTGTGACACGGTGTGTTGAGAGACTGTGAGAGAGAGTGAGTGAGAGAGAGAGAGAGAGAGAGAGAGAGAGAGAGAGAGAGAGAGAGAGATAACAGAGATCGAGAATCAGAGAAGGTAATCTCACAACGGGTAGTGTGAGATTCAGTGGAGGAGAAAAAATTGTCAACCGACAATGAGTTATTTGATCAAAGAGTTGCAATATTCATTTGCACAAGAAGCCTTAATTGTATTCAAATAGTATTTCAATATACATCACCAAGTTGAAGCTTGGTGCAGGGGTTGGTTCTCCTTGAGTTGGTGCCCTAAATCTTTGTAATTCAATGTTTTACCTATGAGGTTGGATTGGAGCAGTAGTCTCCAACAGTTTTTCTCACAGAGGTTTTTCCACATTGAGTTTTCCTCATAAATCTCATGTTGAGAGTTACATTTGTGTGATTGATCTCTTTGGATTTCTTTCTTGTTCTAACGATTTGATTGTTTAGTGTTTAAGTGGATAACTGATATTTAGAAGTTGATTTGAAATTCAAATAAGTTCAGGAACCACTGATTCAGCTCCCCTCTTCGTGGTACTCTATTTTCAACATCCTATACACTGGTGTACCCATTTGTAGATGAAAAATTATTTTTGGGATAGGTGGTGGATGTTCTTTGACTAACCACCTTGTAATAATTTTGAGGTTCCATTATATTTTTTGAGGAAACTATATTGTGAGTTTATCCTCACTATGCGGTCAAACTATTTTGATATGAGAGAGTTCCAGGGTAGAGGTGGAGGCTCTGCCCAAGATAGACCTAGAGCTGGAAGGGTACTAAACCCCCAAAGTCGCATCCCCCTAGCACCAAAACCTATGGTCCATGTCATGATCCTAGTAGCCCTGAAAGAGTCAATGGAGCTATAGACTCTTCAGGTGGCCACTACGTTGATTGATTCTTTCATTCATCATGGCACACAATTATCACACCCTCTTGGTCTGGACGATGATCTAGTAGTTGAGCCATCTAGCCTTGGTGAGCCCATTCAACATGTGTGTCCCAGTTTTTCAGGTATATGCTTTGGGATGGATATCGAGGCCAATGCAGATGGTTCCACATCCCATCTGTGTACAATTTATGGGAGTAGATGTCAAACTACCACTGCAGAGGATGTGGCACTAACTGATGGTTTGATGGATATGGTGTATGGTGGTCACACACACACACAAGTGTGTTGATTTGAATTGATAACATTTTATTTATCAATCTCTTAAAACTTATAAATGTAAATGAATTTTCATTTATAGATCGATATAAATTGATATAAACAATATGCATTTCAGGATGCAACAACAGGTGTTAATACACCATCTGATATTCCTCCCACACTTGTTGCAGCTGCAGCTTCGACGCCTGAGGTATAAATTATGTAACATGTTAAAATAGAATAGTACCTTGAATTTAAAAAAAATAAAATTATAAGGTATACTATCTCTCTTTAATGTATATTTATTCTGCGTTTTATAGGTGTTGTCAGGGGATAAAATGTCCCAGATTGATAATGACACTCTCTCGACCATCAATTTTGGCCTAGAAAGCTATGTGGTATCATATTTTGCACACCTCTTTTTATGTATTCTTTTGATTAAATATGCAAGTCATTTAAATTTAGATTTATTAAATTATATTTAATATTATCTATTGATATCTCTTGTGTTAATTTTATTTCTTTTAGGGTACCCCACACATGTCTAGGACATCTCCTCAGTGAAACAAATCCTCAAGGACACATAAACGTCAAAAGGTAATTGAACACATTTTTAATTGACACAATTGTTTGAAAAGGTTGAAATTGTCTTAATTGGAACTTGTAGATTGATTAGTCTTATTTGTCTCTTTTATATACAATGGCAATTGGGATTTATAGAACTAATGAATGCACCTGATATGCCAGAGGATCAAGAGAGGGAAGAGGTTTGTATCTCTACTTTATTTTCTTGATTTGATGATTATATGCACATGTACATGTGAACTTTAGATAAATTCTAATCTTATCATTTTCATACAGGAAATAGCCATAGCTACTTCATCAATGACGAGCCCTCCTAAGTCTACTAGAGAAGCATCCCGAGCTCCGATACACTTTTGTTCTATATATTGTAGATTTTTAGTGTTTTTGATATATATATGTTATTACCTTGTATTAATTGTATATAACCTACAATACTTATCATTGTATAAATTGTATTTAATCTTATCATTTTTCATATAGGAAATAGCCATAGTTGCTTAATCAATGGCGAGCCCTCCTAAGTCTACTGGAGAAGCATCTCAGGCTCCAGTACACTTTTGTTCTATATATTGTAGATTTTTAGTGTTTTTGATCTATATATGTTATTACCTTGTATTAATTGTATTTAATCTACAATAGGCCCTTCTCGGTTTAGACTTAATGTGGATCCTCTCAAGTTCCATTTTAAGAAGACTCCTAAGTCTGACAAGGCAAGGAAAGAAAAGACAGTAGATCCCAGATCAACATATGAGGTAATCTACAATTCAATTGCAAAGAAATTATAGTTGAATGTATAATTATGTTGATAATTGTAAACTATTTTTTACAAAATGATTCTAACTTGGCTTTTGAATTGTGGTTGTGGAGCCATCTACAGAGCCGCATACTGCATCAAAGAGGCTCCATTTTAATGATCCACCACAACTATAGGATCATATATTGTTAGTTGTGGTCATCAAAGGACCAATACATCTATATATAGTCTACATTTTTCTTGTATATCAATCTGGACATGGCATATGCCACATTTTTGTAAAAATTTTATTGACTTGGCATATATGTCATTTTTTGTATACATACAAAATTATTGTGCATTTTGATATATATAAATGTTGATATTCGATCCAATAAATGTGCATTGTGCTCATTATTATGCATTTTGTTGATATTTATGTTGGCATTTTGATGATTATGTTGTGATTGTCATTGATGGACACACACTTGCTATGAGATCACTTTGAGAATGTATGAATTATGCTCAACCGATAATTGTTCCAAACCGGTATCATGTTGTAGTCTTTAGACTACCGTTGTTATGCAAAAAGTGTTTACCGATCTCAAGCGGTATAAAGACCCAAGTGACATAGAGAGATCAAGTGGTTTACGGATCTCAAGCGGAGAAGAGCAAAGGAGCCAAAAGCGGAAGTTATCTTTTTCCCAGTCTTAAAATTTTGTAAACCGGTAATTCGTTAAAGCGGTATTACTCTGAGTTACCAACCGGTAACCGGAAAGTTGGATAAACCGGTTATACTCTGTGATGAGTTACCAACCGGTATATTTGTGTGATGAGTTACCATCCACCGACACTTTGATGGTGATTTTGTGTCGTGTTACCAAATGTGTCTAGATACAATGAACCTAGGAACTTGCAATGTAATCCTATTGGACCGACATGAAATCAGATTCCTTTTAAGGACATCATGTCTAGGGCTTTAATGTGTGTGTAGCTAATAGGGTTTGTGGTGGTTGATGAGCTCTTGAATGTGCGATCTTAACTGAGAAGATCAAGTCTGTGAGTTGTAACAGAGTAAGGAGTTACTAAATATTGTAGTAATGTTGAAATGCATTAGCTATGAGCTACAATGGATCTAATCAAGCAGACTGTGCCATTTGCTAGATCATTCACTTGTTGATTACTCACATCTTTGACAAGTTAGAAACTCTTAATCGGGTAGGCCCAGAAAAGCCTTTGTAAATCCTCTAACAAGGTGGTTCACATCTGTGGATCTGAAATCCTCTCACAAGGTAGTCTTTAAACGAACTTATCTCCTAATAGAGATTGAGATTCCTAACAGGATCTGTTTTGGTAAAGAACATTGTATGACCTTAACCGGTCTGACCTTAACCGGTCTGGTTACTATTCTGCAGATAGTTACTTATGAGTTTCATCTCAGCGTGGTTTTTCCCATTTGGGTTTCCACGTCAAAATCTCTTGTGTTATGGTGATTGTGCTTATGTGGATAAATGCATTATTTTCTATTTGGTTTGCATGTGTGTTAATCGATTTACTGCTAGACTATTAAAGTGTTTAAGTACAATAATTTTTGGTATACTAATTCACCACCCCCCCCCCCCCACCCCTCTTAGTATTCATCAATTTATTTGATATTCGGAATGTACACAATGTGTTCATTATGTTCATTATTATGTATTTTAATATATATAAATATTTTTTTATAATTGATATAGTAAATTTTTGCTCAAATAAAGACATACAATTCATTTTGTGAGCAATATATCCAAAGCACTTAATGAAATAAGTCTTAATGACAACAAACAAGCTTACAAAATTGTAATAAAAGAGCCTCCAACACACAATCATTAAAAATTGTCTCTACCTAAAATAGTAGTTGCAAGCTAGGTATTGTCAAAACCAGTGGCTTGCTAATCAATTACTTTAGCTAAACAAATCCCTTTTGTTGAATTCTACCCCATATAAAATACTTAGCAATTGCCATCGCGAAATATGAAGCATTGCAATTGTGGAATATGATTTGATAATCTTTTTTAGATATTGAACTATCCCTAGAAAAGTCCATGTCTCAATGACAAAGAAAGTTTTTGATCACTTCAAAATAGCTTCCACTTTTACTAAATTCCTAACAATAGTTGGGTCCTTGTCTGATAAATTTTGATCTCAGATACTCCATAGACTTGGCTAAGCTTTGATATAAGACTTATACAACTATTCGGTGTATTTGGTGACTACCATTTTATAAAGTTAAATGAATATTTGCCTATGTAATCAACAATATGATTGTAAACAACAAAAATCTATTTTCTACAATCATGGGTTACAATCAAATAAGGCGATTTGACAAGATTTCTAATGCAGAGGCTAAGGGTTCACACCAAAACTTCCAAAACAACCTATCTCGGTTTTTGAAGACTTGGAGCCATTTTCACATGGTAGCATTTTTTCAATTAGTGTGAAAATCATTAGATGCATGCAATGCAAGGTTGCAAGATAGGCTAAATTTGATTTCATTCGTCGTGGGCATGAACCAACAACATGAGCGCGTCCGGGTGGGCAAGTTTATGATAGGCATTCTCCTACTGTGCCTCCCAACTCATTAGAACATCTAGAGCCATACGGTAGGCATACACATGTACTCATAATTAGTCATAAATTAGGTCATGTACTCATAAATAGTCATACAAAATTTCAAGTATAATAAAAAATACAAAACGCATCACAAAATTCCATTTATGCACAAATTTACATATACAAAAATTGACATATATTCAAAAATTTGTCTCTAAAAATGGAGAAATCAGCTCTTGGCTATTTAAATATACAAAAAAATTATTTACAAATCAGCTCATGGGCATTTATATATAATTTGGCATTTAAATATGCAAAATCCAACTTATGGTCATCTAAATATACAAAATTTGGCATTTAAATATGTACTAATCAGCTCATGGCCATTTAAATATATAAAAAATTGCCTCTAAATATGAACAAATTAGCTCATGGGCATTTATATATTAAAAAAATGAATATAGAACAATTCACTGACAATATATAAAAAATTCTCAAAAACATTCTACCCTAAACCGTAGAATCATTGTAATGCTCCAACAATTGAACACTTGTAGATGACTCAAAATCAATCAAGTAAGCCTTCTGGATTGGCTCTAACCCGTATTGTGTCAAGTATTGCCTCATGGTTGGATTCATGAACTTTCCCTAAATTATTGTTATGAGGTCTACCACGATACTTAATCAATTGAATATTTGTTGCAACAACAAGGTTGGAGAAATGAAGAATATGTCTATGTGTTTCAAAGTCCTTGAACCACCAAACATCCAAATTATTGATAAGGTGTCTCCTAAGCCATGTGCCTGTCATGACAACAGACCCTATTGGGTACTCAATACCCTCTCTGCCATTATTGTGGTTGTCAAATTTCTTTTAGGCTCAATACAACAACACAAAAAGTAATATGTTTCTTCTTCATTGTTCTCTTCTGCAACAACTACGTACACATGACCTAAATTTTATAGAATGATAATTAATACCAAAAATAATGTGTGATGTAACAAAATGAGCCAAAAAAAATTCCTGCAAAAAAATAACCAAAAAAATCACTTGGTTCCACTAGGTCAGATACATGGTCGAAATCCACTGATGCTTCCATCTGGTTCAATTGCAGTGCTTTGGGAACTTGATATGTATCAATTGGAACTAATGGTCTACAAGACCATTTGTCAACCCACTCTTGTGATTCACATTCTTCCCACAAAAAATGCATACATGAAGAGCAAAAACATACAATCTGTCTAGTATAAATTACTAGTGAACTTGCATTTGAACTTCTGAATGAGTACATTTCACTCGATCATGCAACTGTACAACAATATTGATAGTTTTAAATATTAGATTCATTGATCAACCAAAAATATCTATGAACCATTGACGTGCCTGCATTACCTGGTCCCATTGTAGAGTTGCACCATCACACAATTGTTGTTGCATCTATCAACTCAACACCACCTTCATGCTTTGATTCTTCTCTAGCCATGGCTTTCTTCTCTAGCCAGGGCTCTTTTTATGCATTCTCTTGCACCATCGTGCTCCCCCTTTCCATGTCCAACCTCAGTGAAATTCAAAAAATATTGTACACCGCTTGTCACATGCATCCTAGTCAACCAATAGAACATCCTTGCATTATTGAATTGTGAGGTACAATTATCTAGCCATATTATGTGTTGGTTGTATCGTATGTTTCTTTCCCTTAAATTATCATAGAAAACTTTAAAGCATCCTTGCACAAACTCTGACGAATGAGTACGATCATCACTTATGTAGAAGTGATACTCTCTTACAACCTTTCTATCCTCCTTTGTGCTATCATCTGCATGCATGAATGCTATGTGTACAAAAACAAAAACTTGTGTAGAATGGTAATACATAGATTGCACTTCATTTTGAGGTTGCAGTGTATAATTTTCAGCAAAATAAATGATAGAGACAATGATACCAAGAGGAAATGTGTCCTTGAATAACTTGAATATCTCATCTAACCACCGAGCTCTTTGTGTATGCATTATGTACTCATAAACTAGTTTCTCTTGAAACATTTTCATAAATTCAGCTACACATATATCATTTTTCACTAACTCACATCTCTTCAATTCTTTTCCATCTTTAACCCCATATGTGACTGTCTTGTATTTTCCAAAAGAAACTAGTTTCTTAGCAATTTCATGTGTGCTCTCTAAATTTACACATCTTGGTAAATGTTGCAAACCACCACATGTAGCACAAGAACCTTTCAGACACATCATCTTATAATAAATGCAACCATCATGTCTTTTACATAGCACACTTGAAATAAATTCTCTTGGTGACTTCGGAGGTTCTTGTATATTGCATTCTTGCAAAACATCATTAGAGGGCAAAGTACAACATATATGACAATAAATATCATAGTGCATGGAAAATTCAATATGCATCCTACAACAACAAGTGGTGCATACATGATTAATCTTAACATAAAAAGGTTTTGCCATTTCAAAAAATCTTTGACTAATTCTTATTTGAGGAAAATTTTGAAGGAATCTTTCATAAAATTTTGTTTGAATCATATCCAAATAGTGTTTGGCATGTGGCTCACAATTTTTAGATCCAATTCACCTTCTAAGAACATCTCTTTGGTTGGGTGAAACCCTTGTGTTGTCATGCCAACAAATTTCAATTAATGTTCTTAGTGCGTCAACAACAACCTTGTCTTTGTGTGGTAGTCTACTCGAGAATGCCCAAAGATAATTATTGTTAGGATCGTCTATTTTCTCTCGCCTCTCTAATGTTTTACGTAATGTTGTTCTATTTATGTTTAATGACTTACTTGTTTTTCTTATCAAATGGTTTTTTTTAATTTTCTTGCTCATTATGGTTGATGTAATAACATGTCAAGTAACATTAGAATCTTTAGTATGTGATTTTGAACTAATAGCTTGATATGCATCAAATATATTTCTCACAATAGTTCTTTCACTATTACTTTCTGATGATCTTATGCCTAGAATTTTCATTTTCTCTCTAAAATTCAAATTTTTAATCATTTCAACAATTAATTGGCATCTTCCAGTTTGATTTAAATTTTCAGAATAGTGTTTCAATATTCTTTTAACCATTCTTCTACAAGTTTGTTCATTTATTTTATCGGGCATTGACTTCAAAATATTCTCATCGATGTCAATTAGATACTTAGATTTCCTACGAATAATTCTAGGAGGTGTTAACATTGGTGCATTGCGTGCATTAGGTACATTCATCGCATCAAATTGAGCTAGTGTATGTTCATCATTTGATTGATTATTCATTGTGGTCTCTTCTTCAATTACATTAGGTTCATTTGGTAAATCGAATGCCATTGGTGCATCTTTATAGTTTGTTTGATTATTGATTGTGATTTCTTCGTCAATTGCATTAGGTTCATTTGGTACATCTAATTGAGATGTTGTGGATAACATACCTTCTTGTCCCATTGTTCTTAGTTCATGTAATTTCTTCCTACGCTGCCTTTGTCTTTCCTTTTCAGCCTCTCATTGTTCTATTGTTCCTCGCTTGTTCTTTCCCATCATTAATAACGATTTTCATAAATAGAATAATTTTGCACTAATTAGAACAATAATTCAATCATGCAAAACAAAATTTCCCTTACTTTGACATATAAAACTATCAGAAAATCACAGTATCAGTTGCAGTGGGGCCTTCAATGACTTCAAAAACTCCTTTTGCGGTCGTTGAGGCCATTGACCAAATAAAAATATGTGCAAGAAACATGTACAGGTTATGTTTAGTAAACTTGTATGCATAATTAGTCCCTAAAAATACCCCAACAGGGCAACATTCATAATTCCCATAACTTGTATGCACTTATTATGTTGAAAAAACCATACGCACTTTTAATGTTAAAAAACTACAGCCCCATGGGGCCATGGGCCCCCTCCCCAAATCCCTTGTGGGAGTGTGGTAACCACTACACTCCTGCAAGGGATTTGAGGAGGGAGGCCCATAGCCCTACGGGTGGCCCTCAGCCTTGCGGGGTTGCAACAATTACCCCGTAGCCCCGCAGGGCTATGGGCCCCCTTCTCCAAATCTCTTGCGAGAGTACGGTGGTTACAACACTCCCGCAAGGGATTTGGGGAGGGGGGGCCTCAGCCTTGTGGGGCTGTGAGGTCCATGCCCCCATTTTTTAAAAATAAAATTAAAATTATACAATATAAACTAAACAAAAATAAAAAATAGATTATTTTAAATAATATGAAATAATTAAAATAAAATAAAAACAATATAAAATAATAAAATAAAATAAAAACAATATAAAATAATTAAAATATAAATTAAAATAATATAAAATGGAGAGAGAGAGAGAGAGAGAGAGAGAGAGAGAGAGAGAGAGAGAGAGAGAGAGAGAGAGAGAGAGAGAGAGAGAGAGAGATGTGGTGAGGAAGGAAGGGAGAGGGAGAGGGAGTGGATGGGAAAGGAAGGGATATATATATATATATATATATATATAGAGAGAGAGAGAGAGAGAGAGAGAGAGAGAGAGAGAGAGAGAGATGGGGTATGGAGGAAGGGAGAGAGGGGGAGCATACTGGTTT